>NC_061514.1:155464435-155515732 GCF_022539505.1 Lolium rigidum
ATGTAAAATGCATATATGAACTTTGTCCTTTATTAGTATGAATTCTCACATATGTGCAACATATATGATGATAATACCATGTTTTACATTGATTTATGAGGATTTACCAATGAACCCCTTTATTTGGTTTATAACTCTGCAGAACAGGAATTTCCTGTTTTAATTTGTGTATTTTCCACTTTCAGAGACCTATACGAAGTCAAATTAATCTAGGATTTTTGGAGCGTTATTTTTTTGTCAGGAGAAGCACCCTGGGCCGTGGAAGCACACCTAGAGGGGCCTGAGGCCCAAAAGAGTCCAGGTGTCGCGCCTAGACTTATAGGGCGCGCCACCTGACCTCTTTTGGCCGTTGATCATCCAAATCGCTTGATTATTTCGTCCACCAACGTATTTTGACCTAAAAAACACTATCGTTTTTTACTAGAAAGAGGGCGCGCTTCGCGGGAGGGCGCTGAGCTTTGCTTCGTGTGCTGACAAGTGGCGCGGCCTGGTGCGTTTGAAGCCTCCCGCGGATCATCCCTAGCTTGGCACGTGGCGGGCGCGGAGTAGGTCGCTGGGTTACTTTTCTCTTTTTTCCGTAGATTCAAATACGAAAACTGAAATATCTTGCAAACTGAGTATCCAAATAAAGTTTCGTTTTCATGGATGTGCTATTCGCGCTGAGATCTACAAAACTATATCCCATTTTAATAGCTTTGGACAAACTTTTTTTTGCACTGCCTTTCATGCCTCGGTTGCACTGCCTTAGGTCGCTTTGCACCGCGCAGTGTTCAGGAAGTGCACAGCAGCGCACTACTTTATTGTACCATGTTGCACTGTCTTGGGTCCTTTTGCATCCCGCGGTGTCCGGATAGTGCACCGCTCGTGCACATGCCTGTTTTGTACGACGTTGCACTGCATTAGGTCGCTTTTGCACGGCGTGGTTTCTTGGTAGTGCACCGCCCATGCACTGCCATTTTGTACGGCGTTGTACTCCCTTGGATCGCTTTGCACCGCGCAGGGTCCTCGGAGTGCACCGCTCGTGCACTGCCTTTTTGTACGACGGTTCACTGCTTCGGATCTCTTTGCACCGCGCAGGGTCTTCGGAGTGCACCGCCCGTGCACTGCCTTTTTGTACGGCGTTGCAACGCCTTGGATCGCTTTGCACCACGCAGGGTCCTCGAAGTGCACTGCCCGTGCACTGCATGTTTGTACGGTGTTGCACTGCCTTGAATCGCTTTGCACCACACAGGGTACTCGGAGTGCACCGCTCGTGCATTTCCTTTTATACGGCGTTGCACTGCCTTGGATCGCTTTGCACCGCGTAGGGTCCTCGGAGTGCACCGCGCAGGGTCCTCGGAGTGCACCGCCCGTGCACTACCTTTTTGTACGGCATTGCACTGCCTTGGATCGCTTTGCACCGCGTAGGATCCTCAGAGTGCACCGCCTGTGCACTGCCTTTTTGTAGGTTTTTGTTCTCTTTTTGCACCGTGCAGGGTCTTGGCAGTGCACCGCCCCCGTGCACTGCTTTTTTGTACGACTTTGCACTGCCTTTGTTCTCTTTTTGCACCACGCGGGATCCTTACAGTGCATCGCCTGGGCTCTTTTTTTTTGTATCACGTTGCACTGCCTTGGATCGCTATTGCACCGCGTGGTGTCCTGGCAGTGCATGCTGGTGGTGTACTATTTTTTCTCTTTTTGTTAATGATGCGGGGATAGGTAGACATGGAGACCGTTTAAATATGGGGTAGTTGGACGCGGAGACAGTCTGCTGCAGTGCAACCACGTGTCAAGCACGGAGCGGCCTCGCGCGCGTCCTAGTCGCTCCCAAACACTATATATATGACCCCGAAGAGTTCTCGGGAGGAGAACGCCGCATCAAGACAGAAACACGAAAACAGAGGTTGCAACATCGAAGATTGGAGGGGGAAACTCTGCCGGGATCACCGCCGGAGGGATCTCCAACTTCTCCAACGTCTTCCTCTCATCATCACCATGATCAAGGGGAAGTAGTCCACCTCCAGACTACGGGTTTGTGGCAGTAGCTTGATCTATTTCTCTTATATTCTTCATTGTTCTTAGTACCATATGAGCTGCCCAACATGATTATGGTCATATTTGTAATACCCATGTGGTGGATCTTTATTCTATGATATGATACTATGAGATTTTGTTATACTTTGTGTAAGATGTATTGATAGATGCATATTATGTACCCCGTTCTTAAGTATTGGTTCTGATCCAACTTGTATGCAAGAACATGTGTGCGATGATGTGTGTGTGTGTGTTAGATGGAATAACATGGTTTTAGTTATTGAATAGTGACAACAAATTAATGATCTATTATGGTTTTGCCTTTTCTTTTTCTATATCACTCGGGATAAAGTGAATGCATGTGCTATGTTCATTACGTGACAAAAGTAATTATCTTGTTTGTTCAAGGTAGCATATTTGATATTCAAACATCATGTGAAAGTTCTTATAGCTATACTCTGTTAATTCTTAATACAAGATTGCTTGAAGTTTATTCCTATCTTGTGGAGTGTAAGAGAGATGTGTTGCATCATCTCTATGTTAGGATGTGATGCCCATATGAATGCTTATCTTATACATGTTATAGTTAATGTCTTCATATCTCATTGATGAATTGTTATTGTCCACTGCAACTTAAAAGAGAGAATATTTAAGTGAACCCATGAACTCGGTCTAGTTTTAATCATAAGAAACACCTTTATATCACTTTTATATTACTTTTTATTTGCAATACTACTTTAATCCAAAAATACAAAAGACTTTTATTTCTTATTTACACTCAACACCCCAAAACAAACAAATTTTTACCGCTTTTACTTAGTTTATTTCAGTTGCTTAGTTTACTTTACTTTAGTTACTATCTTGTTTACTTTACTTACACGAAACCTTGTGCTTGACAACCACAAGGTGGAGTTGGGACACAAGACTTTATTTTATTTTGCAGAATTGTTAGAAGAAGGGAGGGAGAGACAACTCTTTACGCCATTCTCCGAGAGTTCGATATAAACCCTCGAGTCATCCTTGTGGGAAAAATATTCTGCTGACATAACACTCTGCATTTGGAGTCCTACCGTCATCAACATGTGAGCACTCTTCAGGTCTACAACCACATAAGAAAGTAGAGGACCAAGTGGAGCGTCATAAGCAAGATCAAATCCGATCATACTCTCCAGTGAAGCAAACATGGTTGTTGCTTCTATCCTGGTGATGAAGAGAGGCCGCAAGAGTACCTAAAGGTAATAAGGTTCATGTAGTTCTTTTTTTTATATCTTACAGTAGGCTATTGTCATTCGCCTTACACTTGTTCCTTGTGAATCACATCGCTACCCCGGGCATCGTTAGTACATTAACAACCCGATCACGAATTATGCTCAGATGAAGACAATCTTCATGCCCAGATTTGTCTGTAAGGACCAGCTGTAGCAACCTCACTTGCTGGTCAGTGCATTCAACTTCATTGTAGACAACAAAGAAGAGTATGCTTGAGTACCGTCAGCTGCAGGCATCAGAGAGGAGGACATGGCTTAGGACTGGCTACGCAAGCAGTTTTCTGCTTAGTGCTTCTGCTTCCTTCTTCATCATCCTCTCGATGACGGTCATGATCTGCTGATTTTGGGAGGTGGTCTCGTATCCCTCCATTAGCTCGGACTTCAACCTGATCTCCGTTCTGTAATGATGAACTTGTTCAAGGTGGTATGTACTAACCCCTCGTGTGATGGACCTGTGTTGCATCACAAAATATAGTTGCTTTACTCGTGATGCATCGCCTAGTAGGGTAACTACTTACTAGCATCTTTTGATGAACTGAATGTTGTTGAATGTGTTGTTATTCAATTAACACTTGAGTAACCTCACCATTTAAATGGAAATGGTTACCACAACACGCTCATGTCTGCAACCAAATAAGGTGTGTGTTGCACCACCAGAGCAGAAAGACGTCTGTGCAGGTATCCAAACAATAGGAATTCTCTTTCCTCTCCGGTGCAGAAAATAACTTCGCAGCCTACCAAATAACTTGGCTTTAGCTTATACGGAACGCGCGGGACATTCTATCTCACTAGCGTAGTAATACGCAAATCAAACCCAAGCAACTAAACGCACCCCTACTGAAGGCGCCCTCACTTGTCCAGCGATCATGGCATTGCAAAGGCACGCGCCAGTTCGCCTGATTCTACATCTCGCCGAAAAGACAGTTTGTATGCCGTCTCCCCGGCCCCTCTATCATGTGCCCCATCAAGGATGGTAAATCCATTATTCTGTACTCATGTGTGCTCCTTATCTCCGAGAAAAGATCTCTGATATAAACTTTTATCGTGATAGCATGACAGAAGAAAATATATTCAGGGGTTGAGTCAAACTCGAAATCGTGTGTATCTCATGTCCAACCGATCGATCCCGTATATACCCAACAGGTCTGATCGGTGACAGGAACCGATCACTAGTTGTTGTCGGTACTGATTGCTGATTAGGATGCATTATAATCACGTGACGCTTTCGCTAACATAAATAGAAAATTGTATTGGAGTACTATTAATCCCCACGAGACAAACGCCGTGTATATATACTGTACACTTTTTCTGGAAGAACAATGGGCACGTAGATTTTAATTAGGACACACCAAAACTCGGCCAAGATTTTTTCTCCCAGCAGGTCAAATATCTGGGTTTTCTTTTAATGCTGCTGATAAGTTCATGACCGTACGCGGAAGCCACATCAGAACCACGTACAAGATGACTGAACTAAGCTATCATTAGCAGCAATCTTGTTCTTCGATAAGGTTGGAACGTAGTCTTGTCTCAGCCAGTAGTGCAAGTAGAAATACGCCGTGCCCTTTGGAGATGCAAAAGGTTATATAGCAAACTAAACAACAAACGAAATTACGAAAACTGCCGTGCACCTTTGAGCCATAGCTATCCGGCCGGGTTTAATTTGGAGGTGGCCGGTGGGGGAGGGAGAGGCTGCTGCCTCTTTTTCTACAGAATCACTTGACCTTTTATCAATCAAGCATTCGACCTATCGGAGATTAGTTCGTTCCATCGTCCGTCAATGTAGACTGTATGGATTCTCGGTGGGGTAATCTCCAGCAAACATTCAGTTGGTGCTAGACAGCTTCAAAGTTTGCTATAAAAGAAATCACAAATGCATAATTAGCGTCTTCATCCGACAAAGTATTGATGATGACTTGACTGTGTCGAAACTGATGGTCAGCACAATATGGTAAGCCAATCACTTTTTTTTTCGAGAAGAAAGATAATCCCCAAAGTCCATGTTTTGTGGATGCACACAACCACAATTGTTTTACGGTTTTGCTATGTCTCAGTCAACTGAGATTTTCTTAAGTCTAAGTCACTTACAAAAAAGTGCTTGAGTTGCACTTTTCTATTAAAAATGTGCAATTGCACTTTTCTGCTAGAAATGTGCAACTAGACCGAGTTGCACTTTTCTTTAAACCGCAGCTGCACTTTTCTGAGGTGACTGAGACTTCAGAAAATCTCAATCAACTGAGACATAGACACACCCATTGTTTTATTTAAGTTGGTGCAAAAATAACAAGGCCAAATCATGAACATGCCTTTTCGTGGCCACTGGTACGAATCAAAAAGCCTCGAGCATCCGGACGGAGCCAGGAATGAAGTATAAGGGAGGCAGAACTACCTAAAATCACACAAATAAGGAACTACCATGTCTTGTGTTTAAAGAAAAATCATAAGCATAGGGGCGGGGGGGGGGGGGGGCTGCACCCCCCTCATCCCCCCTTGTCTCCGTCCTGACCATCCCAAACTCACAACACATGTTGCTCTTTACCTGGTCATGGGCACAAGTTGAATTTAATTAAAAACATGCATTTATAGATGCAAAGGTCAGGATACGTCCTCTTTTTAGAAAAAAAGGCAGCTACAGAAGTTATTCTTTTCCCAGTACGCCTCAAAATAATCTTGGTTCCACTGGATAACATAACATAAGAAAAAACAACAAGAAACACAAACTAATACTAGCCACCAAGATAGTTTCAAATCCAATAGACCATTGTACTAACATCAAATAGCCCCATTGACAATTTCCTAAGACACTATCCAACAATGCTCTCCTATCCAAAAACTTTAGGCATCATCTTTATTATCTTCTCCGTCGTAGGTCAAATGAAGAGGCCTAACGGTGGCTTGATGCACCCATCAGCAAGGTGTATGAGGGGTTTGTTAAGATAGGTCTAGTAGATGTATATCCTGTCATGTATATGTACGCGTATATACGCATGTATTTGTATGATCACCATTATATATAGAAGAGACGTGCGTGTGCATTGCACCCACGAAAACCCTAAACCCTTTCTTAACTTGGTATCAGAGCAGCCTGGCTCCTTCCGCCGCCGCCACTAGCAAACCCTAGCTAGCCGCCGCCGCGTCTAGTCCGCCGCCGCCGCCGCGATCTCACTCGCCGCCGCCGCTGCGATGGCCCAGCATGATTCCAGCCTCGCGCTGACGAGTTCCTCCAGCGCCAGCCTCTCCACCACCGTGGCTGGCCCTGTCATCGCGCCGCCGACCGACACGGCGGCAGTGCCGGTCCTTCCGGCCATCGCCGTTCGCCTGAACGGCAGCAACTTCATGCTGTGGAAGGCGCTTGCCCTTCCCACCTTCGCCGGAGCACGTCTTCATGGCTTCCTCGACGGCTCGGCTCCGGCACCCCCGAGCACCATCCGGGAAGGCACCGGTGACGCAGCGCGCGACGTCGCGAACCCCGTGTACGCGCAGTGGTGGACCTTGGACCAGCGCGTCCCCGGCCATCTCCTCGGGTCGATGCATGAAGACGTCTCGGCCCAGCTCATCGGTCGCACCACGGCAGCGGCAGCCTAGAGCGCCGTTCACACCATGTTCTCCGCCGAAAACCGCCCGGCATCCGTGCTCTTCGACGCGAGATTCAAGGGCTGAAGAAGGGAGACAAGTCCCCCGGCGAGTATATGCAGAAGGTGAAGGCCCTCGCCGACGCCATGGCCGCCGCCGGATCCCCTCTCCGCGATGACGAGATCATCGACTATATGCTCACCGGGCTGGGCACTGCTTTCAACCCGATCACGGCGTCCATGGACTTCGCGACTTCGCCTGTCACGCTGGCCATGTTCTACAAGAATGTCCTCAACTATGAGGGCCTCCAGAAGCAGCAGCAGGCAGATCCCGAGGACTGGACCTCCTCGGCTAACGCCGCCACTCGCCCCTACACCAACAATTCTGGGCGTGCGAGCGACTCGCCCCGCCCTAGCGGCGGTTGTCCCATGGGTGGTGGCCCGTAGGGACAGCACGGCCCTGTCCAAGGAGGTCACGGACAGGGGACTGGCGGTCACGGTGGAGGTGGCCAAGATCGTCGTCGCAACGACGGCAATGGTGGCAACAATGGCCGCAACAGAGGAGGACGTCGCAGGTGGCGCCCCCAGTGTCAGATCTGCGACATATGGGGGCATGACGCGAGTAATTGTCGCCGGCGCTATGATCGCAGCGACAGCGCACCGGCAACTGCTGCATCGACATCCTCCAACGAACAGATGCGGCACCTCGATTTCGGTGCATCCGATCACCTGACAAGTGATCTCGAGCGTCTCCACGTTCATGACCGCTACCATGGGAAGGACCAAGTTCAGGTGGCCAACGGTGCAGGTTTGTCTATTTCGCATATTGGTCATTCGTTCTTACCTGGTTCATCTTTGAAACTGAAAAATATTCTTCATGTTCCGCATATTCATCAACATCTTCTTTCAGTTTATCGTCTTGTTTCCGACAATAAGGTTTTTGTTGAGTTTCATAAGTTCTTTTTCCTTGTAAAGGACAAGGTCACGAAGAAAGTTCTTCTACACGGTAGAAGCAGAGATGGACTGTACCCCGTTCCGTTTGGCCGAGTTCCTCCTCCAACGCCGCGTCGGGCGTCCTCCGGCGTGAAGACCTCCTCGCCTCATTGGCATCGTCGCCTCGGTCATCCCACAAATAATGTCATTCAAACCATTGTTAGGAAAAATGATTTAGTGTGTTCTTCCAATAATCGGACTTCGGTTTGTGATGCTTGTCAGTGTGCTAAAAGTCGACAATTGTCTTATAGTGATTCTCATCGTGTTTCTACTGTACCTCTCGAGTTAATTCATTCGGATGTATGGGGTCCAGCTATTGCATCTTCGGGAGGGTACAAATATTATGTTAGCTTTGTCGATGATTATTCCCGTTTCTGTTGGATTTACCTTCTCAAGCATAAGTCTGATGTTCAGCATGTCTTTTATGCCTTCCAGGCGCATGTGGAGCGTCTGTTGAACACTAAAATCAAAGCCGTTCAGTCGGATTGGGGTGGCGAGTATCATAAGTTGCACCGCTACTTTCAACGCCTTGGCATCTCCCATCGCGTTTCGTGTCCTCACACATCGCAGCAAAACGGGATTGCTGAACGCAAGCATCGTCATCTGGTGGAAACCGGACTTGCCTTGCTTGCCCATTCTTCCCTTCCTCTTAGGTACTGGGATGAAGCTTTTCTCACCGCTTGCTATCTCATTAATCGCATGCCTACACCTGTGCTCCAACCAAGATACACCTATTTTTCGCCTTCTTAAAATCCAACCCAACTACACCTTCCTTCGTGTCTTTGGATGCGCTTGTTGGCCTAGCTTGCGAAAGTACAATGCTCGCAAGTTGTCTTTTCGATCCACAATGTGTGTCTTTCTGGGTTATAGTCCGATGCACAAAGGGTATAAGTGTCTCGATCGTTCCACGGGTCGTATTTATATTTCCCGTGATGTCGTCTTCGATGAGTCTCTCTTCCCTTACTCCACTCCCGGTGTCACCATCGATGTCTCAACTTTGAAACAAGCAATTTCGTTTCCCTCCGATGAACCAGTTACGAGTGACTGTATGCGTAAATATGACTTATCTCATTTACCGATTGATGTGCCTGGTAGTTCTTCTTGTGTGCATGACATTGTGCCGGAGTGTTCTCCCTCCGCGATCGACGTGCATGGCGCGCCCATGCATGGCCCCTGCCCCGAGGTGTCCTCGTCACCTGCCCCGGGCTCCCCGTCGCCAGCCCCGGCCGTGCCCTCTGATGGGCTGAGCTCGCCCGTGGCGCCCCCTTCTGCTGGGACTCCCTCGCCCGCGGCGCCCTCTCCTGCTCAGCCCGTGTCGCCTCCAGTCGAGAGCACTGCTACTCCCTCGACCGCGACACCTTCGGCTGTACCTGTACACACCATGGTCACTCGTACGCGTGATCACACTCGCCGCGCTAAGGAATACACGGACGGCACCATCCGCTATGATGCATCATGCCGGGCCTTCTTTGTGACTCCGACATCTCATCGTGATGCACTTCATGACTCAGCATGGCGTGCTGCTATGACTGAGGAGTTCACCGCCTTGCAGTAGACACATACCTGGAAGCTTGTTCCTCGTCCTCCCGGTGTGAATATTGTTGGCAGTAAGTGGGTTTTTAAGACCAAGCAGCGACCGGATGGCTCCGTTGATAAGTACAAGGCGCGCCTTGTTGCACGTGGCTTTACTCAGCAGCATGGTATTGATTATGGTGACACCTTTAGCCCAGTCGTGAAGCCAGCCACAGTTCGTTTGGTTCTCTCTCTTGCTGTGTCTAGAGGATGGAGTCTTCAACAGATCGATGTTAGTAATGCATTTCTTCATGGTTTTCTCTCAGAAGATGTATATATGCAGCAGCCGCCTGGTTTTGAGGATGATCGGTATCCCTCCCATGTGTGCAAATTGCAACGGGCTCTCTATGGTCTTAAGCAGTCGCCTCGTGCTTGGTATGCTCGTCTGAGTGCTCTTCTTTTAGACCTTGGTTTCACTTCCTCCAAGGCTGATACTTCGCTGTTCATCTTCTCCCGGGATGGTGTCCGCATCTACATGCTGGTGTACGTGGATGATATAGTTATTGCTGGGTCTACTCCTGGAGCAGTCGATCGCCTCGTTCGTGCTCTTTCTGCCCATTTTCCTATCAAGGATCTTGGAGTTCTGGATTATTTTCTGGGTTTGGAAGCGTCTTTCCATTCAGGGGGGATGACAGTGACTCAGCGCAAATATGCACTAGACTTGTTGCACCGAGTTAATATGGAGAATTGCAAAGCCACTTCTACTCCGTTATCTGCAGTTGATCCTTTGTCTCGGGTGTCTGGCACTCCTCTTGGTACTGAGGATTCTTTCCGGTATCGAAGTATTGTGGGCGGTCTTCAGTACTTGACTCTCACTCGCCCGGATATCTCGTTTGCGAGTGAATAAAGTATGTCGGTTCTTGTCTCAGCCAACCGATGTTCATTGGGAAGCGATGAAACGCATCTTGCGTTATGTCAAAGGGACGCTACATATCGGGCTGCGTTCTCGCAAGTCTAACTCCACCGGCATCGCGTATCTTTACCGATGCGAGATTGGGCGAGATGTGTTGATGATCGGAGGTCTACAGGAGGTTTTGCTATTTTTGTTGGTCCGAACCTTGTCTCTTGGAGTTCGAAGAAGCAACCTTCTGTTTCACGGTCGAGTACAGAGGCTGAGTATAAAGCCTTAGCAAATGGAGCTACTGAAGCTATATGGATAGAGTCGTTACTCAGAGAGTTGGGTGTTACTCATCAGCGCACACTTGTTTTATGGTGTGATAACTTAGGGGCTACTTACCTGACTGCCAATCCAGTTTTCCATGCACGAATGAAGCATATTGAGATTGATTTCCATTTTGTGCGTGAGCATGTTGCAGCTGGAGCTTTACAAGTCAGGTTTATCTCTTACGGTGATCAATTAGTCGATGTGTTTACTAAACCAGCTACTCGACAGATGCTAGACCGGTTTAAGACCAATCTAAATCTTGTTTGTAGTAGAAGTTCAGATTGAGGTGGAGTGTTAAGATAGGTCTAGTAGATGTATATCCTGTCATGTATATGTACGCGTATATACGCATGTATTTGTATGATCACCATTATATATAGAAGAGACGTGTGTGTGCATTGCACCCACGAAAACCCTAAACCCTTTCTTAACTGGGTTCCCTTTGCGTTGGAGAAGCAAAATTGAAAGGCATATTTCATTTGCAATTTTTATGAGCACATGCATAATAAAACTGCAATATTGGAATGTCGTGCACCGTGAATCCTATAGGATTGAAAAAAACTGGAATTATCATAATTTCTTGTTGACATGCCAAATAAAAATGAAGTTTTATATCAAGAAGTCTGAGTGCATTCATTTTTTCCCTCCAAAATAAAGTGCAAATGAGCACTAACGAAAATCTTAGGGACTGCAAGTCAAACCACCTCTATTAAAAAAAATCCTAAATACAGTATATTTTTCGAATCAACAAAGAAACCCCATATAAACAAGAAATGGGCCCGAACCTCTCCTACAAACCCTCGTGCGAGTCTTGGCCCTTAAGCCCAGTTTGGCGCTAAGCGGCCCGGCCCGGAAATTGCATCATTCAGGTAATCAGAACTCGCTCTTGCTTACCTAGCTACAGCAAGACTGAGCTACACGCAGATCCGCGGCGGGGAGCTAGGGTTCCGGCGAGAAAAACCAATGGCCTCAGCGGCAGCGCGGCGGAGGCAGGAGCTAGCAGCGGAGGGACAGCGGCACCTCGAGGAGACGATCGCCGCTGCTTTCCAGATCCTTTCCTCCATGAACGACGAGCTCTGCAACCCCGCGCTCTGGTCCTCCTCCGCCACCGCCGCCGCTGCCACCGCCATCTCTCAGCAACCCCACCCGCATCACGGGCCTCCCCCGCCTCTCCACTCCGCCGACTCCGAAGCCTCTGACGCTTTGGGGGGAGGCTCCGGTGGCTCCGGTGGGTCGCTCGACGAGGCGAGGCACCGGTACAAGATTGCCGTGGCAGCGCTGCGAGCATCCATCGCCGCCGTGTCGCCCTCTACTCAGGTGAGAAATTGTTGGACCGGGCCATACGATCCTACTGTCTATTGTACCTAATGTTAACCTGATAAAGATGTACTCTAGGATCCCATGTACTTCTAGGATACTCGATGTAAAACTAGGGACAATGCAGTGCTACAGCATTGAAAGATGACGTTTTGATATCGGAAATGCGGGTGAGCGGATCTCTTTGAGACTAGTGAGCATAGTTCTTTTTCTTGTCTTACTCAATGGATAAATACAGAAACGTGCTTGGGAGAAGAATGTTGCCACATTTGAACTGAGATCCAGATTCCCCTCGAAGAAAAGGAGATCAATTTTCATCCTGCTCTGTGACCATATCTATTACTAGTCATGCTTATGCTATTCTAAATAAAATTAGCTTGAAATAGCTATGATTGAACCAGAAGATCTAACATACAAGATTGATGTAATACCTCTCCATCTTCCTCTTGTAGTCGCTTTAGATGAGTGCTGGTGATTTTTGTGTGAATCACCTTTGTTACTGCTTTGTAATGATGTTACATTTATTTTCAGGAGATAGCGTCAACAGAATCCAAAGGTGATCAAGCTGAGATTGAGAGATTGGAAGAGCACGCATCTTCTTTGAGAAAGGTACTCCCTTGAAAAGATCTAGTCGATGCGGTACACAGTATAATTGATACCATTATGCAAGATTCAGGATTACGTTAGAACAGTCAGTAAATGGTACCTGGTCAGCCCAGGTTAAGGCCAGATGCATCACCAGGTAACCTATTTTGGCTGAGGCGATGACATATTCATTCTGGTAGTGTTCTAGACTATTCTGGTAAAGGCGCGTAGAAAAGCTGTGGTTTATATTGCCATCACCTGCATGCTTGTTGGTTTTTCTAAGTTCATGTATGTCTTTAGGGCAGCAACAAGGTTCTGCAGTGGTTGGAGATTACTCCCTCCGTCCACTAATGTGTACGTTTAGCTTTTGTCCCAACTCATTTTTTTCTTTAAAAAATTGACCAACTTCCTGGAAAAAAGTAGCAAAATTTATGACACTATATGAGTATCACTAGATCCATCTTCAAATTTAGTTTCATAATATCTAATTTGATGTCACATGTGTTGCTACTTTTTTCTATAAAGTTGGTCAAATTTGAGAAAGTTTGACCTAAGACAAAAGTTAAACATGCACTTATTCATGGATGGAGGGAGTAGTTCTATCCTAGAGAATTTTAAGTGAATCATTTTAAGCAATCATTGCAATCACAGTAAGTTAATCAAGTATGTCCCCAAATGAGCCTCCTGTATATAGTAGCATCTGTGCTATTTGGAAGTTGGAAGTGGATGTATGAAAACTTACTAGAACAATACCCGCGCGTTGCTGCGAGAAGGTAAAATTTACAGATTTTAAAATAGAAAGCAAAAAATTCTGTAGCAACATGGTAGAGTAGATTACCCGCAAAAAAAACATGGTAGAGTAGATTAAATATTATCTGCTATGTTCCTAAAAAAGATGTTAAAGGTTTTGTCTAAATTCATATTTATCTGTACAGTAAAAAAATATCTACGCATATCTAAATTTAGATAAATTTACCATGAAAATCCATAAATATCTTGAAAAGATTTTGCCGACGAAGCTCTGAACACGGCTCTCTTGGCTCCGTCCCGAACCAAGGAAGTATGATGGAGGCGTGTGCGTGTGCCAACTGCAAAGACTACAAGCGGACGTTGGCAGCGAGTCGCTTTTATTCTCGGTTGGAACCAAATTTAGCAAAAGAAAAAAATTCATGTTATACCAATGCGTATAACTGAGGGACTTCTTATCTTTACTATTAATCGGCAATACGACAATATTGCACTCACTTATATTTTAATAATATGGATTATCAACATATTCTTTTTAATATAATATACTATGATGTTACCCGCTAATAAAAAAAGGTTGTTTCTTTTTTAAATATGTATCTTGGTATAGACATCATAATGCGAACAAATTAACGTGAACCTTTTCTTATACATAAGCAACATCAGTGATTATTCAATTATCTGTCAAATTCATCAAATAAAAGAACATTCTAATATATATGTAGGCCTCCAGGAAGTTTTACTCTTCCGTTTTTGTATTCTGTCGTAAAGGCGACAAATAAATACTGATGAAAACAACTTGCAATTCTTCAGCGGCTATGCCATCGAAATCTCTGTTATTGGTTATACGTGCTCCTGGTCCACCGCAAAAAGCACGAACTGTGGTCTATCTACCAGCAAGAAAATTATCTGTTTTCCTTCTTTATACCGATGAGACTCTTGCCCGTACAGTCACCACCAATGATTCACATGCATTGGTCTTGGAGGTACCGAGCTGAGGGCAATAGTTCGACACCGTCTCTGATTTAAAAAGGTAGAGGGCAGAGGCGAGTAAGGTAACTGCGGCCTAAGCCGTGCGTGGTCCGGAGACGCATGACGTACCAGACCTCAAGCAATTTAATAGTAGAGATAGTAACATGCTCTTTACTGGTAATGCAACTCTCTCTAACATTGGGATTCTGCTTCAGGAAATTGAAAGCAAAAACAAACACGTAAAGCTTCTCATGGATCAACTTCGTGATCTTATATCAGACATATCAATGTGGCAAAGCCCTTGCTCAGTGTGAGATGTTGTGTTATTCAATTCTTAGAGTGCAAGAGATCACACATCTACATGTGTGCTAAGGCGAAACTCTGGGCGTACCCTCTTTACAATGAAAGCAGATGGGACAATTGGAAAGGGATACGAGTAGCGAGTACTAATATTGTAATTTGTACTGATTTTCTCTTGAGGATTTGAAGAAATAGTAATGAGCGGCCATAAATACGGCTTATCTAATGTAAACACTTGTAACTGTATGTTGAACAAGAATGTGGCTATGGAGTATGGATATAGCAGAGGGTATTCTACTCTTTGGGTGCTGAATCGTACAATAGCTCACTCTTAAGATATATGTAAGCTCCTTTTCTTTTCTCCTGTGACCAAGGTTTCTGTGGACTTCTGTACTTTGTGGATCATGAATTAGCTCTTAACATGCAATGCAAAAAAAAATTGTGTAATGGAAGTGCTTATTGATATCTTGATATACATGTTACAAATTTCAGTTTTGTTAGATTTGCAGTTTGGTCTTTCACGTGCATTATATAAATTCAGGGTTCATTTGTACCAAAGTAATTGTGAAGGAATTGTGTAGGATTGGAGTCTTAAGACTTTTCAAGAGCCTTTGGAATGTTGGAATTGCCCAAAGCATTTCTGTTCAGGAACTTTTTTTTTCGTTCCATTCACATGAGAGGATTCTAAATGTGATGTTAAACACGATCTTGTAATTCCTCTAGGATGTCAAAGTAAAACAAGTCTCTCTTCTCTCTAACCAAGAAACATCTCCATGCAATATTCCTGTAGAGCATCTAAACGTCTATACATCAGAATTTATGTGCTTCACTTTTGCTGTTCATTTCCAATTCCTGCATTTTTGTGTTCTTGTTTCTGTAAAATGTACATTTGATGTGTCAAAAGTCCAAGCGAACCCACAATACAATGGTTTAGGTACCATTTTATTTACTACTCCCTCCGTCTCAGTTTACTAGTCTTCCTCGTATTTCTAGGTCGCCAATTTAACCTATATAATTTAAATTATATAATGTAAAAATTATATCATTAGAAAATAGAACATCTAAACTTTCTAATAATATAATTTTTTATAACATATAACTAATGCTAATTTGATCAAATTTGTGATATAGGAGTATGCGTAACGTCTAATAAACTGTGAGAGAGGGAGTAGTAACACATGTTGAATGCATTCTTGTTTGTGTAAAATGTACATGCGATGTGTCAAAAGTCCAAGCGAACCCACAATACAGGGGTTTAGGTACCAATTTATTTACTAGTAACACATGTTGACGAAGCGATTTTTCAAATTGCCCAGATCACACTGCATCTGGTGAAAACGGAAGAACGTGCTGGTTAAAATTCTACTGGGCAACTAATTAAGTTAAAGACAACTAATAATTAAGTTAAAGACAACCAGAGAAGGTGCGCATAACATGTCATTCCCTGTTAATACATAGCTTACATATGACACTACGTAAAACCATCACCTTTTTCAAGATAATAGACAGATCATCCCTCTCACGCCTTCATCCTTGGATAGAATCATCACTCTACAACAGTCGGGCAAACACTCTACAAACTGGGCAGTATCATGTACACTGGGCTGCATACTGTACCAAATTCCTAGTTACTTCATATCATTCGAGGTGGTCCCACAAGCGCTCCTGATGTTGCCTGCTTCTTTCACCACGTAATTTTTTTGATTTCTAGTAGTAAGTCATCGTTAAGTATTGATGATGTTGCCTCATCAGATGTACCCAGTTTAGCCTGCATTTAGACCAGATCAGCAAGGTTAAATACTGCTGAGAGATTTGATTTTGGACAGGTAGAACAGAACTGAATGAACACTTCAGAAGTATATCTTTACTGTACGTACTAAGATTGCACTGCATTTGGATTTGGCCCTCTGAAGAGATTAAAACCTTAGTCTTTTGTTTTTTATGAATAAAATTCCTATCTTTTCTAATATTCTACATTGCAGTACTAGTCTCCCTGTGCAACATGGCTTATAATCAGAAATTGCTTTAATAAATGGTAAATTCACGAACTACTTACAGTTGCCTGACGGACCTCCTCGAGCATTCGGCGGTACTGCATCCTTGCTTCAGGAGAGTCTACCATGGACAGCACTCTTGACACAGCCTCCTGCACAGATTCATCAACCTTCTGCCGACGGAAGATCTTGACTGCATCGTCATCATAAAAGTCATCATCATCTTCCTCCTCTCCCTCTTCTGTTTCAGTCATTGCTGATTGCTCAGCTCGGAAGCCACGTAAGCCATGCCCTTTCCGACGCCACCTTAGTATTACTTTCTCTAGCACACTAACAGTGCTTACGAACTTGTATTTCTTTCTCACTTGATGACCTCTTACATGAGCCTGTACAAAGAAGCTCTTTAAGGTTAGCAAAGTACAACACAGTTTACCAGATATCATGCAGTTCAAACCAATCAAGCAACATCAAGTTCAACTTGAATACAGCTTCAAAACCAAACATCTCCTCATTCCTTTACCTGTATTTTTACCACATTTCTGCGCATGTTCAGAAAGTTTTTGCGTCCTTTCCAACCCTTATATTTCTTCTGAATTGAAACAGCTGCTTTATCAAAAAACTGACCGCTTGAAACATGATGTTGGTTGTATAACCTTGATGCAGCTGCAAGTTCATCTATATCTTCTTGTGTCATCCCATATTCATCCTTCAGTCGAGCATTCTTGTGTTGTCTCTTCATGAAAGAAAAGGCACGGAAGGCATTCTGAATTCGTGCTGCTGCTTGAGCTGCATTCCTCACGGCTGCAAGAGAGTCCTTCAGCGAGAGCTCATCTTCAGTGCCTCCATGCAGTAGGGCACTCCTCTGAGATATGCTCTCTACTGCTCGCTCTGCTTCCACTGCAGCTGATCCTTTTGTAATATCGTTCTCTTTTATAGTCAGTGATGCAAGATAGCTAGTTAGAGAGACTTCTGAAAGATAGCCTGCAAGGCCCATGTGTCCTTGTTCAGAAGCTAGGAAAGCTGCCGTTTTGCCCACTGGATCTTGTGCAGTGGGATCGGCAACAGCTGGAGCCGATGCGCCAGCAGCAAGAAGTGCAGCAACCATCTTCTCCCTTCAATGACAATGGGTTTATTAATTAATTTTAATAATGATGATTTAACAAGGTTGCTTGCTAGTTCCAGGAAACCAATAGCAATATGAGAGAGAGGGGTAAAAGTTACGATGTACTGCCTTGCTTACTACAAACTTATCTTTTCTCTCCAACGTAAAATGACCATTTCTACTTCATTTGAACCTATGTTCTGTTTACTTGTTACCAAGTTAGTGGCATGGAGGCCGAGACTGAGATTACCCAAGTACAAGACCAACATTGATAGTTTTGGATAAAAATGGTTTCTTCAGCCAACAGAAGGATATGTTCTGTTTGTAAGAATTATGGACTGGGGGAAGGATCCCTCCCTTGGCTATAAGTTGTTAGGTATATGAGACATCTCCAGTGATCTTTCACACAGATAGCACCCGGTTAGTCTGAACGCTTCACCTGCGATTTTTCACGCGGATAGCAAGAAGTGCAGCCACCAAGCCAGTGCTTGATTCTCGGAGTGTTTTTATTTAGAAAGCTATGGATAACCCTGGTTAGTCAAAACAGACACGAAGTCACCAGCAATAGAATTTAATGGCCAATTACCTTCCAAAATAAGCAGCCCAATGAAGTGCAGTCCATCCTTTTGCATCACGCAAATTTATGCCAACACCAACACTGAGAACTGAGGACAGTGCCCACTCATAGCCCAGCGCAGAAATCAAGTGTATCATACCTTGCTCATGCTTGGACATAGAACAATATGTTCCATCGTTTCTTTGTAGCTTCAGCGATAACCAATGTTGTAATTTACTTTTCAGCAATTCCTCCATAATCCAATCAACCACACTTGGTGAATTTTCACAACCTACATCAAGTTCATCAATCTTAAGTTTTGGACTCTGTCCAGCCTGAGGATCACCACCCGAAACTGTAGAGGATGCATCATCACTCAGAAGTATTCTTGCGAACTTGGCAAGAAGTGACAACTCTTCAGTAGACTTCATAGATCTAGACGGCGGCGCGAGGTCTGTGAAACTAGAAGCCGTTGACTTTGCACGGAACTCAAAGTCCTTGACCTCACTGCAAACTTCTCTATTCCCAGTGGTAATACAGAGCGTGAGCTTACCGCTACTGTGTAGTGGTGTGTGGCAGCGAAGGACACCTGGCTGAACAATTTCAACTGGCATCTCGCTGTCGCCGAACATTACTGCCCAGGATGAATTTGACGGATCACACAAGAAATCTCCAGTAATGATGACCTACATTGATGAAAGGAAGGGCAAGAAATAAGAACAATTGGTATTACGACATAGAAAACTGAAAATGTTTATGGTGTACCTTTGTGATCTCATAGCAGAATGCCCATTCAGGAGAGATCTCACGAATATTAAACTTTCCCTTAGGTGTCAAGTTTATTCTTTTATCCTCTCCCGATGATGTTTCAAACTGACCATGGTCCAGCAACGACTCTGATATTTCAGAGTGATACAGATTACTTTGAAGTGCTACAGGAGATGTTCTTGTCCAGTCCGAATTCAGATAGCTTTGAAGACTACTGTCATGAGCTGAAAAAGTATCAATGCCATTGATTCCTTCATCTCTTGGTATGAAGTTATAAGATGGCGAGTCAATAGAGTCTTCTGGCCCTAAAAGAAATCTCTTAGCAGCAGAAAGTTGCATCTGCAAATCGGTGCCATCTAGGCCTCCTGGTGGCTGATATTCTGAACTTTGCTGATAGTGGGCACCAGACTGCTCATGTAAGATGTAAGGTGTCAATAGACTTCATTGAGGGTGATAATGTTGAAAGAATCAACAACCCTTCACATGGTAATACAGCTGGTATAGTTCTGGTCATGGTTTAAGTACGTTCTGAACACACTAGTTTGACATGGTGCCAACAAAAAGGGTTGGCACATTTCATTTTTTGTATTCTGTCACTACGGTAGTATCATCATAGACCTGATCTTAAACGCACATTAAGTTAAATGGCCCTAAAGTATTAATTGAAGAAATAACTTTCCAAACTATTCACCAGGAAGACACTGCAGGTATCCCTCTTAAAAAGCAATCAGAATAACATATTAGACTGGTTATAACCAATTCCTTACGCTGAATAAATCACAGAAGGATAATATAAAACCAGTTACCATTTCTTACCTGGTATGTAGATGACTCTGGCAAACCTGAATTGAACTTCAGCACATTTTCCCATGATGGTGGTATCCCCCTGCCACCACCATTTTGAGTTCCTTCTGGTCGAATTTGATTTGCTTTATCATCACCTGTATAGGATGCAAATGTTTTGATTCAGTTCAGAAATATCAAATAATCATTTAGCTGGTGCAGGGTCTGGACACCTAATAGCTTGCTGGTGTGTATGGATGTCTCTAGATGAAGGGACGTGGGCACTTGGCACAAAATTAACTTGTACGATGATTGGTAAAAATATTATGTACGTTCACAAAGGTGTAGAGGGGAGACTTTTGGCAAATCAAGCAAAAAGCATGCTTTCAAACATTCAGTTTTATTAATAAATTTCCATATTCTAGTGCAATTTTATTTCCATGGATCTAATTTTAAAGAGAAGCAGGAAAACGTGGAACTTTACCTGGACTGTTGCTTGTCTGATTTCCCTGTCTTTCTGCAGCCTCAGTATTTGTAACTTGGTTTACGTAAATGTAGTCATCATCATCACCCAAACTTAACTGCTCAGTGATGCTCCTCAAAGCTTGGTCAAACCCAGATTTATTTGTTGAATCATTACTATCTGTCATGTAAAATTCGGAACTTCGTTCCAGACTAGTCTGGCCAAGTTTTGGTTTTCCTATTAATCCAGAATAGGAACTTACTTCAGTTACAGAGCTCTGCCGGGATTCACTGCCCTCACTAAAGTCCGAAGTGGAGCCGTGGTTTCCATATATGTCACTTGGATAACTCAAGATCGAAAGAGATGCTGCTGATCCATTTGACAATGATGAATAATATCGTCCCTGTAAGAAAGTTTCATGCAGAAAATTACCCATCTGATGTGCTCCCATTGTATCTCAGATTCTCAGCACAATAGAAGTGGATCCAAGGAGGTTATCAGTTATCACTATACAAGCGTGTGGGATCAAATCAGTACCACATAAAAACTAAAAAAAATCTCATTTTTCTTGAGAGAAAAAGAAAAGATTTATGCAAGCCTAGGGCCAGATTATAACGCTGTAGATTAGTTCCACAGAAAAGAAAAGATCTATACCGCTTATTTTCACAAACTGGATTATATCGATGTTGATTAGTTCTTAAGAACGAAGATATACACTGGTTACTTTGGTGAAAACAGATTATAACTGTGTAGATAGGTACAAATTGTTGTGAGATTCCTGTACAAAAACGAAAAAAAGAAAAACCTCCTGGCTCGCGTTGTTCCCAGGGGGCGGCTCGGGTGAAACTCTAGCCGCAGCCGCCCGTCACCCCTCCTTCCCCGCATCTCCCCGCCGCCGCCGGAGGAAGCTGGCGGGCAAAGCCCCTCCCGGCATACAGGGGTGCCGGGGTCTCATCTCCGAGCGCGACTGGCGGGGGCCTCCTCCTCCTCGCATGGTGGGATCTCCGGCCGGAGCTTCGCGGTGGCCCTGGGCGGCGCGGCTCGTCCGGCGGGGATGGAAGCTGGGGCGGCAGCCCCAGACTTTTTCCTTTCGGTGACCTTGGCAAGCGCTATGGCCGCAAGGGTGGCACAACGCTTGGTTTGGGGGACTCGGGTATGGGTCAGCCCCTCATCTCCGCACGGTGCGGGTGGTGGTGGTGCCCGCCGAGATCTCCAATCTGCTGTTGGGAGCCGGCGGGCAGCAGCGTGGGGGCCTGCCAATCTGCCTAATGAAGGAGACGGTCCTTGGATTCTTCTCACGCCAAGATGGTGTTCTGCTTGATGTCGGCCCTCATTGATATGGCCGGTGACGAGTTTCGGAAGGCTCCGTTGGCAATCTCCATTGGGCGCCTGGTGCATGTAGATTGCTGGATCAGATGAGATTCGGTCGTGTGCACCCATATTTCTGGTCGTGCGGTTTCAGGAGGGAATGAAGAAAGTGGCGGAGAATGTTATGGCGGCTGAGGTCTAGGGTCTAGAAATGGCGGACTGAGTCTTCGTGGCAAAGAGGACTTTGCTTGGTGTTTCTTGACTTACAACGACGACATCAGCAAGCAGGGGCAGCAGCATAGGAGGAGTACAAAATCTTATCTTTCTGGGTGAAAATCCAAGGTTAGGCCTTAATTGGTTGTGTTTGTCAATGGCCTTGTTGAAGACATTGTTTTGAGAGAACGCTTGCTCTAGGGTGAAAATCCAAGGTCTGGTCTTAATTGGTTGTGCCTAGCAACGGCCTTGTTGAAGGCATTGTTTTGATAACGCGGACTTCAGATGCTATCTTGGCAGTGGTTTGTGTTGCAACTAAAGGTTTTGATCGCCGTAGCGGAATCTTTTGCTTGTCTTCTTCTTTCTAGTAGGGCTATGTGCATCCGTAATGTTCTTTAGGACATTCCATTGTTGCAAAAGGCTAGGTGTAATTGGTATCCTGGGCGTAATTGGTATCCTTGCGATATTAATATATAACTTTGTCGAAAAACTGCACAGGCTACTTCGCTAGTTTTATGTAGATTATCATGAAAGAATCTCTCTGGAATTGTGAAGAAGACCATATCTATTCTACTGTGAACAAATTTGAGGCAGAAGGCAAAAGTGCCATCTGGAGTGAAGCGTAATCATAACTGAAGCTTCCATACTTATTTATTTGTTTTCTACATGCAGATTACAAGAGCACTCTGTAACTACAAGTAATTGCTGAAGAGAGAATAGCCAAAATACCACTAGTTGAAACCTAAAGTGCCAAAATACCACTAGTGAAAACCAAAGTGCCAAAATAGCACTCATCTTAGGTTTTTTCATGCCAAAATACCACTACCGTGGGATGTCAAACAGATTCCGTTAGTCAAACCGTTATTTTTTCTTGACTTGACAAAAATACCCTCGACTTCATCTAAATGAAAAAGGGAACACTCGCCGGCGCCGGTGCATCACTCCCCCATGACTCGCCACCCCTGCAGCTAGTCCCACACTTCACAGACACTCCCCCAACCAGCTACACTAGCACCGAGGACCAGGCCTATATTGCTATGCCGCGCAGGGCTTCTCCCCGACAAGATCCGCCGAGGCAAGGCGCTTGGTGGTTGCTACTCTACATAGTATGCTCGTGCATCCAGCCAGGCCGTCGCCGGCGTACCTGATGGATTGAACGTGGTCTGCTACTGCTCGTCTGGGTTCGTAACTATGTCACCGCTGCTTTGTTCTTCTAGCCCCATGCATAGATGCATTCGTTCTTGGTCTCTTGGAGCATGTTGATTGCAGGTTGCAGCTCGTAGCACCCTCCACAACCTCTTAGTCAACATTATACTAGCAAAACATTCTTTTCACAGAAGTTGCTCACTTGCTCTATGTGGAAGAGGCGTGGTCATTTATGTCTTTCTTTGAAAATGTTAGTGTCAGTTAGCCACTAGTGGTATTTTGGCATGAAAAAACTAAGTTGAGTGGTATTTTGGCTCTTCGGTTTTCACTAGTGATATTTTGGCACTTTCGGTTTTGACTAGTGGTATTTTGGCTATTCTCTCATTGCTGAACTGTGGAACTGAGCTGCTGTCAGGTTTAATAATTCTCAAATGACAGATTGATAGAATGTGTAACTGAATCCTGATATGGATTGATGTGAATAAAAATTCTTGAGATAATCATTACAGTGATGACTGAAATGGTGCATCAGTGTATAACTATTTACATTTTGACATGAATTTTAGCATAAGCTGATAATATTGGTTCACATTTTTATGGGTGCATATGTTAGCTTACTCAATCAAGTCTCTTCAGCATTTATTTACCATACTGATGATTTTTCCAAAATAACACCAGAAATATTTAGAGGAAAGTATATCATGCAAATGTAATTTTGCTCCCAGAACATACCTCAGACACTTCTAGATATTGTACCAGCACAATATGGTCGTATGCACTGCAGAAAAGGACAATATGTATTACAATAAATATTACTAACCACTCTTTCACAGACAAATGTTTGGAATGTTTCCCCGATAGCAAATGAATAGCAAGTAGCATCCGGCATCTTGGCACAATTGTAACTTAACAATAACATAAATATTATAAATAACGTAGTTCACAATCTTAGCCAAGTCATAAGAAGAATTTGAGATAGCTGAATGGAAAAGCTAATCTTACGGTTCCAGCATCCAGAAACACCGTCTCTGAAAACTTGGATTTTGCTCTCCGTGAGCGTAGTAGCAGCTCAGAGCATCAATATTTCCAACCTGTGATAATATGAAATGTCATATACTAACATATAAGATGTTGAAGTGTCTTGATTAACAACTCGTTCTAAAGTTCTGAGTACAAAATATTCTACAACGCCCACTAATCAAGAAAAAAATCAAGCTAACCATACAACAGAGAATTTCTAAGATATGAACATCTACTAATATAAAAGGCATGAGTTGTGGCCAAGAGGATCCTAGCTATTAAACCGTTTAAATCAAATTGCTCACGTTGCTCCAATGATGTTGCACATCACATAATGGCTAGGTTGGAAAGTCTCCAATCAGTTATCAGTTATTCTGTAAGATTCTAATTAATTATCAATAAATCTCATGAAAAGAATGAGAACTGAGTTCCAGCTCAGTGGCAAGGCAAGGCGAGTGCGCAGCCAGCCCACCCGGGTTCGAATCCCATCCGTAGCGAGAAATCGCTGGATGGCGAACTAAACGGGTTATCATCCGTAGCGAGAAATCGCTGTAGAGTCTCATCCTATCTAACAACCTATAGCCAAGGGAGGGATCATTCCCCCCATTGGTCAACGTTTGTAATCTCATGAAAAGAATGACTACAGGTGATATAGACATATAGTTACTTGCTTGTTGACTTATTCCAGTTCTGATGCATCTCTTGACAGAGAAAACACTATACATCAAAGCAACAACTGCACATTCAACAAATATACATGAATATGTACAAATGTTCGATGTGATATAGCTAAATGGAACATCAGTGGCCTGATCAATTCGTGATATTTGATTTGCCAAATAATACCATACGGCTATGTTGTTACTTCTTGCAAAGATGATGCTCAATATCAGAACATGCACACTGAGTCACCCTAAGACTCCTAACAGACAACACCATGTCTTGTGATACTTGTGTTTTTAAATATTGACAAAAGTTAGTGCAGATAATCCCCTTCCTCCCGTGTCGCTCCCGCTCGGGGCGACACCGGAGGACCCCAAACCCTAGCCGCCCAGGACCTCCTTCCCCCTCCCTCCCCTCCCTTGCCGCCGCCAGAGGCGACCGCCGGAAAGCCGGCGCGGTGCCAGGACGGCGGCGGCGAGGCTGTCGCGGCTGCGCCTCTGCGGCGGAGGGCTTTGGCGTCGGGGCGGCGGCCTCGTCCGGGTGTGGGCGGCGTGGTTCCTGGCGGCGGGAGACGTTTGCCGATGGTGTTGACCGCCCTCCTTGGCCGTGCGGGCGGCGAGGGGACGGTGGACGGTGGTTGCTACTGCGTGGAGGCCACCCCGTTAACCTCCACCGATCTGAAGACGGCGACTCCACACCACGCAGATCCCACCCCTCTGGCTTTGTTTTCTTCAGATCTGGAGCCACCTAGTTTTTGCCTTAATTCCTCTAAATTCCCTATTTTACCTATCCTAGTTCATCAGATCCTGACAGGGTTGGGGCTCTGTCCGGGAGAAATCCCTGGCCGGCGGTGGCGGCCCGACGTTGGCGACGTCTCTGACGCCGTTCTCCCTCTTGGGGGCGATGTCGAGGTACACCCTTTTCCCTCCTTCCTTGTGCCGGGTGAAAACCCCAAATCCACGGATTGGGCGGCGGCGGCGCTCCGGCGTCGTTTTCCCCTTGGAGGCGCCGTCTTTGGGTCCGCGGAAGGGGTTTGTGATGTGTGTGGTATGGTCGCACGTGGCGCGTATCTCGGAGGAGTTCGTCGTGGCGTGCTCGGTCGGATTAAGGTCGGCCTTCACGGCGGCGCGACTACCATCTTCTTGCCGTGTCTTCGGTGGTGACATGGTCCTAAAGCTTGCGTCTTTCGGTTGATTGGTGCTTGAGGTCGACGACGCCGGTCGAGGAAGCTCGCGTGCGAAGGTGTTCATGCTTGTTGTTCGATTCCACGACATTTAGTTCTTGGTTGTGCATCCGCGCTCTCGGGTGAGCTGCTCTACCTCCCGACGGTACGGCGCCCTTCGAGCCGGGCGAGAAGGCGGGGCCTTCTTCGGAGGTGGAAACGGATGTCTCCCGGGCATTGTTGATTTGGAAGTTGGCGAAGGCGGGTTCCTCCGGTGGCGTGCTTGTCTTCACGGTGTTGTCTACTTCATCTGATCTTTCCGATGGTCGATGGCCTTGAAGCCCAAGTTGTTTTCTTGTTTATCCTCTGTTTGCTTGTGTTTTGGAGCCTGTAAGCTGATCTTTCAGCACCATGTACTTGCCGTTAAGGCGTTATTAATTTAACGCAGGGCTACGGCCTTCTGTTTAAAAAAAATATTGACAAAACTAGGCAAGACTATAATATTGACAACAAGAAGAAAAACTGCAAAAATATGACACTACACAGAGCTTTCTGGAATAAACCTTCAATCGCTCGTGAGCCTCCCCAACAGTCCTTCCATCCTTCTTCCTTCGCCATGCCAAACCATCTCTCCGGAAAAACCGATTCACACGGCGATTATACAGGAATAGTGAACCACCTAGAGAACAGATGATGCTGTTATTGTACCAAAGTAAAGACAGAAGTAAGATAACAATTCTCAAAAAATTAAGAAGTTGTGCTGTACTGGGTGGCTTATTTGGTGGCTGATGGGTGATCTGGAGCTTCTCATGAGTCGACAAGATATAGTAGACTTCAGAAGGCTTTAACCACCTGCCCCTTGCTTCTTTGAGAAGCACGTTGATGTCAAAACCTACAGGAGAAAAAGAACTAGATGAGATACAATAGTAGGGTATTTTATACCAAACCCAAAATTAAGCTATACAAGACCAACATTCAGATATTCATGAGCTGAAGCAATCAATTGTGTTCTTCTCAAAAGAATGGCACTAGAGAAAAATGCCGGGAACTCAAGTACACCCCAACATTTGTGCAATAATATGGTGAACAGCCCGATTACTGACATCCTAATCGAAGCAGAAATTTAATTAAAATACTCCCTCCGATCTATAATAAGTGTCGTGGTTTTAGTTCAAATTGGTTCAAAAGTGAACTAAAACCACGGTACTTATTATGGATCAGAGGAGTAACATTTATGCTTCCACAAGCATACGTTCTACATTCAATCACTTGCAATTAGTACAGAACTAAAACGAAAATGGCGTTGAACGAAGAAATGCCCCCCGATGTTGATAAGGATCAGCTACACTTGTCACACCAAATGTGATCAATCACCCGCAACAATAGCAGGGGCCAAGAAACCAGTTTCCAGGCACAATAGCACTTTGTATTTCATCAAACTTGGCAGGAAGTCAAGTCAAGAACGCGTCTTCCCACCCAGGTCAACTCACAAACAGAGAGGAGCCACACCCCGCGAACCAAGAATCAAAGGGAAAAACACACGAGAGAGCTCCACTTACTCTGGCTCATGGTCACTCGCGGAGATCCAGCAGCCTCCACGCACTCATGGAAGACTCCGAGAAATGGAAGCCCCCGACTCCCAGCAAACCAGAACTGAACGGTATGCAGGCGACCGAATGAAGGAGCTGAGGCTCCGCGGAGGAGGGAGAAGCAGGATATTGCAAGGGTTCTTCTTCCTGAGTGCTTGATTTCCCCAGAAGGAGGTGTAGCAGCTGCGGACGCAGAGGTGGGGAGGGGAAACGGTGGCGACTGGCGCAGGGGGGATCCGGGAGGCTGGTTCGTTCCGTGATTGAAGACGGGGACAGAGAGTTGGTGTTTTGTCCTCTTGTGTTGTCCATCCAAAATGCCGCGCTTAAATAAAGCGAGCGTAGTTGTGTGCGTGCACGTGGAATATCCACTAGATTTAGATGTGCGCCTTGGCGCACGATCCCGTGAAGATCGTACCAATGTACATTTTATATAGTGGCGATAAAAATTAACTGCCAACATGATAATACACTTCTTATGTTTCACAAAGGATGTCCCTTAGATGAAATTGGGATAAAATACAACAAACAAATATAGTATCTTGTAGAGATTTGATGCATCTTTTAAATAAAACCTGCACCAAGCCAGGTCATCGAGTGGTTCTACTGCTTTCAAGTTCCTACCTATCAGTGGTCAGCATTATTGTCCTCCTTGTTGGAGGAGATAATAACAATGGTCTTCTTCTCTGTCACTGGAACGGCAGGGGCAGCTTCGCTGATGGACTCGTTCTTAGTCTGGGTAGAGAATGAAGCTGAGATGGCCTTGTTGTTTTTTTATTTCCCAGCGTGGTTGTTGCAGTTTTTCAGTTTGCAGTTGCTTGTGTCGGTTTGTGGTAGCAGTCATCAGATCGTCAGTTTCGCAGTGTCTGTTTGTTTGTCAAGGTCTGTGTTACCTTTGCTATAAGCCCCATCCATCATGACAACACAGTATCAAAGTGAGTTAGTTCGTGACTCGCTGGTTTCCGACAAGAGACAAAATTGCAGTCCATTTCTTGCTTCAAAAAGTGTGCTTTCCTTTCTGCTTTTGATGACAAATTTGTGCATATATATGTACAGCTGGTGAAATTCTAACAGTATGGAACTAAAGAAATTTTATGATGCAATAAAATAGCCAAGAATAATTCACTTGCAATCTAAAAGTTCAGAGTTCCATCTCTGGGCAACTAATGTTTATGGACCAACACTGGACGCGGAACAGGATGAATTCTTTGATGAAATCAGACATATACTACAACCATTTATTGATGGTCCTTGGAATGTCGCTGGTGATTTTAACAAAGTCCGATCAGGTGAGGATAGAAGTACTGGCAGAGCTGCATTGTCTGAAACAAACCAGTTTAATTATGCAATTAGAGACTTGCAGATTCAAGATTTCACTTGGTCCAATATTCATGATCCTCCCATATCGATCACTGTCATTTGAAAATTGAAGCTTCGCCAACTGTCCCAAACTCAAAGATTTTCCGGTATGAAAATAATTGGAAATTCAGAAATGGTTTTGTCAACTTGATCACTATAACCTGGAGTCACATTCTCTAAGTAAAAACAAAGCGAAAAGGATTAGCCGAAAACTAAAACAGCTGAGAAAAAATAATGGGAGGTGGAGGAAAATTCTGAAAAACCTAACGGAAACATTTTGGATGCAAACAAATTTACCTTGGGGGCCTTTTATAGGCTGTCTCGAGGAAGTTAGACCCCTAACGATATTAGAGGGCTTCTTCAGGGATATGTGGTTAAGCAAAAAAATTGAAGGTTCAGTTCACTCTATTGCTGCCAAAGCAAGACAATGTGGCACATGAGCAAGAGCCCACGGCTGGTTGCTAATGTGGGATGCAGAGCATGGTGTACTGCACCCAGCAAGGTCTTGGATCTATATGGCCAGTGCAGCATGAACTGCGGATTCAGTAATGACCCATACAGATAGCTGAGAAGGCGAGAAATTAAGAAGTTCACATGGATGTGACAGCTAGTTAAGCATACTAATACTGGGAAGCAACCATCTCCCACAAAATGAACAGTGGACGACTGGACGGGTAGATAGCAAACATCCCAAGGTACGGAATGAATAAAATAAAAAGAACTCAACCAGACGAAAACATGCAAAAATGCCGGTAGAAAAACCTTATTAGAAACAGAGCATACAAACATATGTGAACATAAAAGGTAAATGATGAAGGACAATCGCTTGGATATATAGGGTGGAGAAAGCTTAACACCCTGACAGAAAGATGAACACGGCAATAGTTTGCGACAGCAACACCCCTGAAACAAACAAAAGTAAAGCTTACTCCACAACCAAAATATGTATGAGGCGATGGCCAAAAAAAATGCTACCAGGAGAAGAGAGCACAAGGTAACAAATAACAAAACACAGGAAAGTTATTGTCTTCTACTGGTTGGATTGTCTTACAAATAAATAAATCTACTTGTCATGTTTATGTAGTCCGCTATAAGGCATCCATGATTTAAGCATGATCTCGTGTGTAAATATGTGCATCACACGAAGGATTCAGATTAAGAAACACGTAGACGGATAAAAAGCGAGGAATTGCATACTTGAATAAAATTGAAGATAATGCAACAGTAGTGTATGACCACTTCATATATTATTTGCAGAAAATGTTAAAATCCTAAATACGGATAGATGATGATCTTAGCAAATGGTCAATCAAGACAGACTGTATTGTTCTGTTAAATGACAAGAGATGATATGCAGATTTTCTGAATCAATTTTTATGGATTATATTTGGATAAATGTACAAACTAATCATGTAATAACCCTTATGGTCTACATATAAGGCATGTATCTTAAGTACGCCAGTGAAAACAAGAAAAAATGTGACCATCGACATTGGCAGGAGAAGTATTTTAGGAAGATACCATAACACTAAATGCTGAAGACGAATTGTTGTAGCGACATTCTTTATTTTCAGAGAATTTGTGCAGTGTGTCTCAGATGCCCATGATGACACCTCTGATTATGTATCTTAGGTACATCAGTGAAAACAGGAAAAATGTGACCATCAACACAGGCAGGAGAAGTATTTTAGGAAGAAAATGCATTGGTCCATATTTAACTTTAACCAAGGCATGATTCAAAAAAAAATTGGAAAGCTCGCACCAGTAGGAAAAAATGATATATGTACAGAGCAAGCTTTGTGATGGGCACACCTGCATTCTCGACACATAAGGTCGACACCACAGAAATGCTGGTTGCTTCATTAGGCAAGAAGCTGTGTCAGAAGAAACAAAAGAAATTAATCACTGCAGAACCTTCCACTAACGTTTGATCTAGGAATCATTTAAATTTCCGAAAAGATACCATTTTAGTTTGCCAACCATGGATTATTAGATTGGGCGAAAATCGATCTATAGGAATCAGTAAAGTGAGAATCCATATATAATAATTAGAGGCTTGCATAGGAAGGACCATAATTGGCCAACAACAGGGAATTGATCGACATAGTGGAGCAACAAACGATTAAAGCCATACATTTCCACCAGCTTTCACACCAGGAGTGAAAGTACAGATAAGGGTTGTAGGGAACAATATCACTACCTTACTTCAATAAGCCAGATTATCCATGTGGCTTTCTTGGTCTTCTCCCAAGAGAAGATGCATGATATCTGCATACCCCTGCAAGGAATATGCAGGTATAAAGAAGACAACACTCGGGGAAGTACAGTTCGGTGTGCGCAAACTTACATGTTTCCGGCCTTGCTCTTTGCTCCCTTCCCATGCTTTGACCACTAACAGTTTGAGCTCATCTCCACCTCTCGCGGCAAAAATGCTAGTGACCGGACATAACTATAGCTTACTCTTAAGAAAATAGTGTGCAATATGCCCGTGTCCAAATGATACTTTTGCTTCTATTAGAGTAATACAAAACCGAGACAATAACCTAGACAGAGTTTTTGCATGTGGGGGAATGTACGTAACAAACTAAAAAGTAGAGTGAATATTAGACATTTTGCATGAGTTGAAATAGAGAGAAGAACTCGTGATGAACACGAAGACCCCATCCACTATTGCTCCACCTGCTGCAATGTCGAGTCACCCAAACACCGGCAATGGTCGGATCTCCCCGCCGTAGGATTGTGAGAACAACAATGGCATGTCGGATAAATTAAGAGATCATATTATAATATTAATATATGCATTGGGAAATTAAGATACCGGATTTAAGATTAGAAATTTTGTTCGGAAATCATGTTAGACAAACTGACTTGGTACACATTAAGATTAGAAATATGGGCATCATAAAAAAACAAACTAAAATTCAGGTGATACCTTGAAAAACAAAAGGGAGGATGTAGCAATCGATAGTTGATTTACACGACAACTAATGCTACTCGCTCACGCTACCAAGACCTTAGAAAACAATTCCATGTATCGTAGGATTCTATATTGACATAATACCTAAACATGATGCATAATCTAGGGCAAAAAATAATCACGAAGTAAATAAATAATTTTCCAAAGCCTGGCAATCAAGAAAAATATCACATCACACAAGAGGTGCTTAAAAGCCTCACCTTTGAGCTGGGAGCACCCCTCGCAACAAAATGAACCAGCAAGGAACCTAAAAGAGGATGGCAGGCCCCATTTATTTAATGATTAGTACATGTAGATTCGATTTGTCACTGAACCTAAATATAGAAATAGGCTATATCCTTGAGCCTAAATATACATTCGGATCTATCTCAGATAACCTAGAACTATGTGCACCATGGGCAAAAAAAGAAACTAATCATACTTGAGTTTATTGAAATGCAAGTATGCAACTTACAATTTATACGAAAAAAAATCATGACAAAAAGCGGCACATCGAGTATGCAATAAATAGTGAGGCAAAGCACTTAATCACACAATATATTTTTTACACACTTGCTGAAGTTAAATGAAACTGATAATTCTTGTGTTCAAAGCGGCTCACACCAAGAATTATAGCCCCTGAACCATATTTTTATTCACAACTTTCTAGGATGCAATGTGCATATAACAGGAAATCATTTTTCACTTACATCCTAATCAGCCAAGTCAAAAATATGTCCATGATAAGATGCCTTGCTACTGTAAATCTTCATGCACTGTTTGCGTAAGATAAGGTTCTAATTTTATATTACAAACTCAGTTGACAAATGACGAAAGCCTCTTCTATACATGCTCCACCTACCATCATCTCCTCAACCTGCAAAACAGAGTAAGCTACTCGTCCCAATGCGCCACCACTTGATTTATTCAGTTCAACCGAGTAAACTCTTCAAGTAAATATGTTCCATCTGGAGCTGTATGAAGTATTGTTCTAAAATATCCCAGGTCATGACTCCTTGTACTATGGCAATTTGTTCAACAAACAGAACATATAAAAAAATAGGGAGAATTTTGTACTTTTTGCTTCACGCGGGTGGCCAACCATCCCACTAAGCGCAAGCTCCACTCCTTGAACACATTCCAGGATCCGTGAGCTCGTTGTACCCTGCGCCCGTTGCTCCCCTCCCCCACAAGCTCGGCTGCATGTGTGCACACAGCAAGCTGGTGAAATCATAGTACGCCATACGGAGATTCACATATCTGACTTCGCCATATGAAAAATCGACAATCCTAAGTTAAGGGGGTGACAACCATATACAGGTGGTCATTTATTTGCATTGCACCTAGCAATAGATTTAATATTACAAACTACACACACTTATTTCTCATCACAATGTCATATTTTAAATAGGAAACATATGTGCCCTATAATATTCAGAGGATACAACCAATGTAGCATACAAATTCATATCCTCCCATTAAGTAGTAAGGAACTCCTTTTAGTTCCCCAACTAAAAGCTCACACATGGTATGAACAGACAAAGTCCTTGATTTGGGAACGGATAACCTTTTGCGAGTCAAATCTGAGTGGATTGGGTGGTGAATCGGGATAATAGGAAAAGTACCAGCGAGGCTGTCGCGGAAAGGAGACGACGTTGAGGTAGACAAGGATGTGAGAAAAAAGGCGGGATGAACAAGATCCGTGATGATCCCGCATTCATGCAGAGTTCCACTAAGGCATGTACTGCGGAGTCCGAACACCCAAACCCTAGCCGTAAAATCAAAATTAAATTAGAGAGAGGGGAAATCAGAGAGGGGCAGCCATAAGGAAGAAGGGAGAAGAACATGAACAGGAACCGTACACGGGTGGTGTTGGTCACCGGCGCCGCTCGAGATGCTGGCCGTCGGCTTCGCTGGCAGGCGGTTGGGGCGCACTCACCCCTTCTCCTCCTCCTCCCTCATCATCTCCTACCAACCAAGAAGAGCACGGCGTTCTGCATCCTCTCCCTGTCCCCAAGGATAGACGAAGACGAGGCGGAGGCTGAGCTTCGCCGGCGGTTGCCCGCGAAGAAGAGGGCGCAAGGGAGGAGCTGCCGCGTGCGGTTCCTAGGCGATGCCGACGTCTCTGCCTAACCTAGGAGCGAGGGAGTGGCGGCGGCTGGCGGCTAGTGGAGGGAGCGAGGATGAGGGAAGGGAAGGAGACAGACATGGATAGCACCGGAGGGCGGGCGCGGAGCGGGGGCGCGGAGGGCGGGCGCGGAGCGGAGGCGGCGGCTGGGAGCGAAGGAGGAAGGGGAGAGGGAGCGACGGATTGGAGCTCGCAGCCACGCGCGACGGGAGAGTCTGGGCCGGGCGGGCTTCACAGGACCCGTGGATAAAATGCGGGTCTGTGGGAGGGCCTCAGCGCCCTGAACGGAACGACGGCCGAGATCGCGCCACGTCAGCTCGATCGGACGGCCGAAAATCCAAAGCGCTGTGAGAGCTCCATGGGGGTGCAGCAATCATACCGTGAGATGCCGCCGGGAAGCCAGCAAGCAGCAACCGTGCAATGCCGACGAAAGGTTATCCCTTTTATTTAAAGTTAGGGAAAATTTGCTACAGGACACCGTTATTTTTTGACGTTTGCTAAAACACACCGTTTGATTGTGTCTTTGACAGGTACCATTACAATTCTGTGGCACATTTGCCAGAACACACCACCTGGCCGAAAACGGAAAGTTTTGCATTTTGTCTTCAAAACCAGTCATCCCAGGAAAAGTGTAAAACTTTCCTTTTTCGGCTAGATGGTGTGTTCTGGTAAATGTGTCACAAAATTGTAATGGTACCTGGCAAAGACACAATCGAGCAGTGTGTTTTAGCAAACACCAGAAAATAAGGTGTCCTGTAGCAAATTTTTCCTTAAAGTTATTAGTAGCAAAACAAATGTAAGGCCAATATGTCGTCGGATGAATAACAGTTGTGCTCCCGAGAGTGGATAAATACTCGTAGATGTCAAGCTACATATGCTCTTTATTTTTAGACATTTAAAATTCGTATATATTAAAGTTCAGAAAATCGGGAAAATTGTAGGGGTAGTCAATGATGTGCACTAGCTACAAACCTATAAAATCTCAATATAAACTTACTTTATAGTCTAGGCTACACAAAAATGATAAAACTAGATAGTATAATGTGGCTTGAACCGAGATTTTACATGTTTGTAGCATACATTAATGGCTACCTCTAGAATTTTGTTTCACTATTTTTTTTTGAAATTTTGAAATACAAAATTCAAGTGTTTTCAAATTAAGGGCTACATGTAGCTCGGCTTCCATTTTAAGTTTCTACTCCTTCCATATCGGTTTATTAGAGCATCCATCGGGAACACCCAAGTGGCATCAGACAGGAATGTCAGATTGCACCTTTGGGGGTGTCGGCAAAACCTGTCGCGGTTTGGAGGCTGACCGCCTGCTCTGGCGCCTCCCAAAATAGTCCCCCAACTGTTCGATAGCAAATAGTCTCACGCAATAACTACAACAACTACTAATCAAAAAAAATTGAGCACACATGCTCAATACTTAAATCTTACTCATTTCAAATTTTACTATTCTTGTTTGCATAACTAGTTTTAGAAAATCAAATAAGATGTATTCCGACCTTTTCTTATTATCCTTTAGTTTTTCCTTTTCATCCTTCCATCCTTCTTCTGTTCTAGCAGCAAATTCCTCTCTTTCTCTACCTTGGGTAACTCAGTTTCAGATTGGTTCTCATAATTCTTTTTTAATTTTGCCATGTTTTGCTCCAGCATACGCTTCTCACTGGCATTCATCTAGTTCCTCACATTCCCCAATAAGCAGGTGTGTTCTGGGTCCAATTTGTTATTTTCTTCAAACAAATTATTTACCATCTTGATATTTTTGAATTTTCTTCTAAATTTGAGAACTATTGCTATTCTCATACATGGCCCACAAAGAAGTTAGTGCACGTTAGGTATGCCAAAGACCACTCAGGATTATGCCAACTAATAAACCCACGGTTGATACCGTCATGCAAATATGAATTATGAACAATTTAAGTAATGTATCACGCTACTAAATCGAAACAATGTAGCGAACTACTTACATTGTTCTTTGAACACGGATAGAACATACGCCATGTGTTCATCCCTTCGAAAGCCGACTTTCACCGATAGAAGGTTGTGCATGTGGCAACACATGGCTGATTCGGGATCTGCAACGTCGGTCCACGCTCGGTCGGCGATCATGTCCGACACATAGTCCACCTCAGGGTACTACACATCAGTGAAAGTAGCCCAACTAATAAATTAAGAACATTCCTAAATTGGCAACCTCGCTAAAACCTTAAACCTATTAGCACATAGCCGGTGTAAGAGAGGTGGGGGGGGGGAGCACTCACATCGCCGAGGCAAGACTCATTAGAGGACTATCCATCATTCCAACTCGGCATTCTTCGGGCGGCATCGGTGGCAACAACCCGGCGATGGTTGTTGTTGCTGCAATAGACCGCGCGGGTGATGTGCTGGCTCAAGCAGCCGGCGAGGCGACGGGTGGCACTGTTGCAACGGCAGAAAATCTCTGAGCTTCCGACGCGTCCAATTGTGGACGGCAATGAAGGCGATTTGGTTACCTCTGCAAGGTCGAGGGAGAAGAAAGAGGGCGGGTGAAGATGGTTGGGTCACTTTTAGGGCGGGTCCACATGACTTTTTTCGATGCGTCGAGCATTCCTGCCCCCCCCCCCCCCCCACCAGTTTGACTCCCTCGCTACGTGCCCAACACGGGAGTATCATTCGATATATCGGGTCACATTTCGCGCCGACACAGATTGGGGCGGTGCTGGGAGCAGTTGTTTGTGCCAAATAACCCCAAAGCCCGTTTTAGGGGCCTTTGGGGGCTCCCGATGAGGGTGTTCTTAGTCTTACGCGTAGCCCTAGGTTATCAATTCGACCAACTTAATACGAGATATATTTAAAAGTATATCACTAGAAACTTCAAATGTTATATTTTTAATGATATATGTTTTCTGTTATAGAATTTATATTGTATAGGTTAAATTGGCGATTTAGGTACACGTGCATGACTTCTAAATCGATATTGAGGGAGTACTACATTCGTTCATAACTTTTACCATGGTTTTAATTCAATTTTAAATTAAAACCACGACAAGAATTGTTGAACGAAAAGAGTAGTATTTATAACTCCTTTGGAGAAAGGGATGACAACTTTTTTTTCGTAAACCAATATTGATTATAGTGTCGGTTTTGGTATCAATCATACTAGTAGCTTTGTACATGTTTATTAGGATAATACACACTTTAAGAAAACTTTAACCTTTTGTTTTGTCACCAAAATATCAGATATATGTCATAAAAATTATATCATTGAAAACAAATCCAATGATAGCATGCATTTAAAAGGGAAACAATACTTTATTTTCGTCTTGTAAAGAATTTTAACATTGACCAGCGAGATAATGATCTCTTTTGGGATATCACCTTGTTTAGTTCGAGCGTGATTTAGCTACAACTCAAACCTAGGTGGACCGGCTTAACACCTTAATCTGTCATCAATTTCGGCGGTTCAAGCGTGGCCTAAAAATCCATGCCAACATCTTTGCCGCCTCTGCTTCTAAGTTTTGTTCAGGGGAATACAAAAGAGACCGCAAAAGCAAAACTACGCCCTTGCTTATTTATCTTTGTACCAGCAAATAGTACATGTAGAAGGAAAGAAGAAAACTCCCTGTACGTACTTCAGATGTTGCCATCACTGGAACAGCGATTAAATTTCCTAAATTAGCTCTGGTGTTAGTATTTTTTAGAGGCAGTTATCTGATGTTAGTATTTTTCAGAGGCAGTTAAATGTATATGAAGGTCTGAACAGTTGCTATGGATGAGATGGGCTTTTACCTGACAGAAAGCAGAAACAGTAAACCTAGCTTAGCTATCATTCACCGAATTATGAGTGCAGTGCATCGCAGTGTTGTTAACTTGTAGTCACTTTGGATATTCTACAGTTCACCGAGGTTGACAGATTTATTTTTTGTTATTAAGCAGAATAACGGTTGCTAGCACGTTGCAATCAACCTCGAGTAAGCATTACCTTTGACTGATCCCAAAACCTAATGACATTTCATAGCAGTATGCGACAAAGAAGGAAATTGACATGTGTTCAGACCAAGTTTCTAGAAGTTAAGAGGCCCCAACAATGGAGACTGACCTTTTGTTCAACACGATCTTCAGCAAAGAATTTATCTTTTGCCATGAAGATCATGCAAGTACAATATAAAAACGAAACAGGGCAGGACACGAGCTTGCAAAAAATAGAAGAGCAAGATCCAGTTACGTGACTGTCCATAGATTGAGCGATAAACGCCATCAATCAATCATCAAAAACCATGCGCAGAACCGTGGATAACCGGTCTGGCGGCGACCTGTGAGGCTATGATGTGAACATGACTTCGCCACCGGTTTTATAATTGAAATATCAGTGTTCTGACCGGTCAGAATAATCTCTCGACAATGGCTAGAACCTAGAAGAACAAAATGCTTCACGAGAAACAGAAATAGCATCGTCTACTTTCTCTGTCTTCCGTCTGGGCTAAATAATAAAAAGAATACTTATATCCACGATTAACCAGCAGATTCATTCTACTACGTCAGCTTGACAGTATGCTCAACCTGAACGAACAGAGTACTCTAACAGTAACCACGGTGCATCTCCCCATAACCGCTAAGAGTTCAGTAAGCTCTTCTGAAAACAAGAGGTGTAGAGCGACTGACAAGCTAGTGACAATGGGCAGCTTTCCTGGATCATTTGTGTGGTGCGTGCGAGCCAGCTGCCGACCTCCAGTGTGATGAGCTATCGTCACTGTTGTCCCCTGATGGATCATGACACGGACCCCTCTTTCTCCTCGGTCCTCATCGACGGATCCTAAAAGGAAGAAACCTTGCAGTCGCAGCAACCAACCATATTCACCGAGAGAAAAATAAAAGGGCAGAACAAAAACGTGCTCGTCTCGAGTCTCTCTAGCTTGGACAAAAGGAATCTGTTAAACATCTTTTCACCAGGGGCTAAGAATAGTTAAGGAATCGAAGTTGCTGCAGTGAACCACGTGGGTTGGATTGAATTTGAAGAATCTTTCCGAGTTCAATACCAATGATACACGATGAACGGACTCGGCAAGGACGATGGTACACACTTGACCTTGACCTCGTGTGGATGGATTGAATTTGGAGAATCTTTCCGAGTTTAATTGTTTAATGCCAATGATACACGATGATGATCCATGCGACAGGCGATGTGAACCCTGATCTATACGGACTCGGTAACAAGGACGATGATGCACACTTGACCTTGACGGGGGCAGTGAGATGATGATATCGATCTATCCATGGCTTCAGCCCCCAAGAGATGCCGATAAGGCATGTTCTGTTCCGCGCTCGTCTTCTTCGGGACGGCTAAGAGCATTTTCAACGGGCGTCTAAAATAGCTGTGCACCAAAAAAAATTATAATGCGCCTGATTTGCTTTTTAAGTGCTTGTATATTTTCGTGTGAGAATAGTAGCGTTTCGCCGGGCGCGCCAAAATGTAGTGCGCAATAGGTTTAGTGCTAGATCACACATGACAATATCAAATGATGAACAATTCAAAACACATTCAACTGGGCTAATCTTGCACTACGAAACCAACCCCTCGCGTCGTCCCCCCAGGCGGCGCCAGGGGCGACCAAGTCCACGCCGCCGGGTCACCCTCGCCCAAGGGCTCCCCTGCCGCTGCCGTCGCTGGCCTCCTCCGCGGCGGTGGCGGCACCCCCCGCTGCCAAAGGTGGTTTGGGGGGGGGGGGGGTTGTTTCTCGCGGTGGAAGGCCGTCCCGTGGGGGCGGCGGCGGCCGGGATTGGGGATGGCGAGTCGGCGGGCTCGGGTCAAGGTGGTGGCGGCGGCTGCTCGCCGGCATCTCCGGTGTGGTGGCGAGGGCGGAGGTCGAGCTAAGGGCGGGGCGGATTCTGTGATGGGTGTTTCCGCCCAGATCTGCAGCGGCTGGCTCGCCGGCGTTCGGGGGCCAGGGCGGTGGCCTTGGCCAGTGGCGGCTCTCCCAGGGGCGTGCTGGAGCGGTGCGGAGGAGCTCGTGGTGGTGGTCCATGGCTGCAGTTCCGGTGGTGGTGTGGGTGGCTGGTGCTGCGGGTGGTTGGGGTGGCCGTGAGGGGCGCGGTGGTGCTTCTGCCGGCGCCCGGAGGTCGGCCGGCGGTGCAGCCCAGGGCTGGGGCGGGTGTGGCGGCCGTGGTGGAGATGGTGGTTGAGGGATGGGAGGTGGTCTGGCCAGAAGCACGAAGCAGGATGGCGTGATATTTTCCGGGCTAATGCCTTGTCCTCGGTGGCTGGCCGGCCGGCAGCTGGCCGAGGCCGGCGATGGCGACGGCTTCGGGCGTCGCTTCCTTCTTGAAGGCATCGCCGAGGTGATATTTTGTCATCCGGTCTGGGAAAGCTCCGGGGTAATCCCTAGATCCACCGTGATCGGTCGATGGCGGCGCTCTTGTGTCGTCTTCCCTCTTAAGGGCATCGATTAGGAGCTGCTTTGGTCGGAGGGACCCGTGGAAGATGGTTGTTGTTGGCGTCGTGGGGTGCGTGGCAATGATGACAATGGTGAGCGGATCGGAGTTGCGGCATGTCCTTCGTCACCCCTGCCGTGATGGTGAAGGCGGAGCTGCGAGGCGACTTGTGGCAACGATGCCACTTGATTGGTGCTTGCGTCGGTGCAAGGCATGCAACTTTCTCCTATGAAGGTCACGGTTGAAGTCGGAGCTGCCTCCTCCTTGACGTGCTTGGGGGTCGACTGTTTGGCATAGGCTCACTTTGGCTCCAGTATCGTTCGCGGCGAGGGTCTCGGTGGCGATCGTCTAAGGTGAATTCAGAATCGCTGGCTCGTGAAGGAGTGACGATGATGACACTCGATGACATCCTCACTTTCTTCTCGATGGCGTGTGTGCTCCGTGTGGGTAGCCAGGTTGGCCGGTGTAATATCCCAGGTTTAGAGGCGAAGTGTGCATTGCATTCATGCATAGAAAATCCGGGGAATTTTCGCGCTTTCAAATAAAATTTACCACAGTAACTGAAGTTTCACTTGACTTGCTGGAATTGAAGTAGATCATTAAGTCAAGCGCTATAACCTTCACTGTGACCTTTGCTAAAACCTTGCTTTGGGTAGAGATGATTTGATCTATGGGCTAGATCAAATAGAAGTAGATTTACAACAAACAACACCTTAAGAAAGGATCAACTACAAGATCTTATAAAGAATCTCAACATGCCATTCCTTACAACAACTCATGAATAATTATCCAACTATAACACAAAGAACTCAATTAATTAAGACACTAATCTTTACTTACCTTATCCATGTCTTCTACTAAATAAATGTTCCTACCATGAGTCACATGGTATATATTTTCAACTACAATACTTGAACCAAGTCAAGAACACTCATATTTATTCTTCATTAACTTTGACCATTCCAACCTTGTTTCCAAACTCATTTCCATTAAACTTCAGAGAAAGGAGAGTACCATTCATATGCTTAGATTATGCATTCAATAGAACCTAGCTTAATATTTAAACCTTATCCAAGTGAGATACTTGTTGATACTAACCAATGATACAAGAAATATAAGTCAAGTATTAAACCCTACTTGACCTAGCTAATACTTGATAGTAAGTAAGAACCTCTTTTACTAGTGATCCAAGAGAGAGGCAAGTGTGGTGATCATTACAACTTGGTAATGATCATAAACCCTAGAGGAACCCTACCTATTCAGAAGAGCTCAACCTAAAGAGGTATACTCAAGTATATGGACTTATACTTGATCTTGGAGAGAGAACCCTACTTCACCAATGAACTGTTATGAGGCCAATACTTTGATCATTACAAATTGGGTGATGATCCTAAACCCTAAGAATCTAAGTGAGTGTGTTGAGAGAAGTATTATAGAAGAGAGACTCGTGAGGAATAAGTGAATCATGTCTAATGCATGATCTTACCTTATAAGTTGAGATGATAAGTTAACCCTATATAAGTGATCCATAGATCTCACCTATCACATGAAATGATAAATATATCAATAGTAGTTAGTCCAGACCAATACTCATGCCTTGTGTAGAGTAGTTATGATATTATATTTAAACCTTGCCTATCCAAACACTTGAGACAAACCTAGCATTGCCTTGATACAATAATTCTACCTAGTGAGGAGGAATAACCCTAGCCAATTAAACCTAAGCAAGCTTATGCTCATACCTAATCCTAGTGGTGTATTACATTGGTGATCACTACTTAAACCCTAGACCACATTTGAATTTAAATACAAGTATAATTTAGATTACAAATAGAACCCTGCCATGCCTCATGCCTATTTAATACTTCAAATAGTGAAGTATTTTCAAAACCACAAACCTTGTCATATGGAACCAATCTACATAAAATATTAGATCCTAACTTGTGTATCATAGATCACAAGTATCAACCAAGCCATATATACCTAAGAGCATCTCCACTCGTCCCCCCGACGAGGCCCCCGGCGAGCGTTTTTTCCATCCGGACGGCGTAATTCGGCCCAGTCGCGCCCCCGGTTCCTCGTTTTCGTCCGGATTTGGGCCTAAATCCATCCGGCGATCCCACGCACCCCGGCCCCCGGGAGCGCTCGGGGACTCCGGACGAAACGAAGCGCGCGTGGCCCCAACTTGTCGGCGAAAATGGCCTCCGATCTACGGCAAAACCCTCGTCTTCCCGATCTACGGCAAAACCCTCGTCTTCCCGATCTACGGCAATACCCTCGTCGAACGAAAGCTTTGAACTCTCAAGTGGTGCAACATAGATAGATTATATATATATTTCGAATATAATTCGAATAAACATAAAAATTACATATAAAAACTTTAAAACTAAACTACTTCTTCTTCTTCTTAGAAGGCCCCGCCTCATCGTCGTCGCGGCGACGCTTCCGGCTCGTCACCTCCTCGTCGGAGGAAGTTGAGTCCTCCTCGTCGTCGTCCTCATCAGCCTCTTCGTCCTCCTCCTCCTCGCTCCTCCTCCTCGCTCCTGCTCCTCCTCCTCTTCCTCGGCCTCTTCCTCGGCCTCGCTCCTCGGCTCCGCTCCACGGCCTCTTCGTCCTCCTCCTCGTCGTCCCACTCGTCCTCGCTGGCCGGCGGGGGGAATCGTCGCCGCTGGACGATGCAGCTGGATCCCACCAATGGCGCCATCCAGGCGGCTTCCCTCGCTGTCGGTGTCCGATGGCCAAGAGATATCGCTCATGGTTGACGGAGGATGGTGACGAGAGAACAGATGAATGGCGTCGGCCGTCGGAAACCGTATATGTAGGTCTCTCGACGAAAGAGAGCGCCGGTTGCTCTTCCGCGGAGTTCGTGCTCCATTACGGCGGTTCTCGCATCGAGGCCACTTCGACCGTTCCCGACGAGTCGTTTCGGCTCTCCAGTCCACTTCGCGACGGTTCAATGCGGCGAGGGAACTCCGACGATTGCCCTTCCCGGTGGACTCGCGCCGTCGCTATGCACGCGGTGGGTGCGCGTCCATGGGCTCGCGGCTGGAAAAATGGGCCTCCCCAGGCCAAAAACTACATCCATCCGGCGCTAAATTTCGCCGGATTTGGGCGTGGGGAGCCCAAACGAGTGGGGATGCTCTAAGGACTAAATGCCATTTGGTGAGTAGAATGAAACCAATACCCTATTCTACTTTGTTCTCCAAATACTTTGCCTATGTGAACCAAATGAATAGTATTTATAAAATAGCACCACCTCAGCAAGAGAGTTAATCATGATGAGTGTAGGATTCATTTTAAATAGTTCAAACAAGAGTTTGTTGAGCAAGAGTAGTGAATATAGGGTTGATCCAACCATTTTGTTTACACCTTATAAACCATCCCCCAATAAAATCATAAACCCATCCCATTCTCAACACCATTTAATTTAAACTCTAGCCATAATTTAGAATGCATATGAACCACCAATGTTGTTAAACACTTGCAAAATAGAATATGTTCATCATTCACATAATATAAATTTCAAATCATTTAAACAGATTTTGTTCCTAAATAAAAAGGAATTGAGATAAACACTTAAACCATAACTATTTTTAAATTATAAGGCACCTCTCAAGAACACAAATTGAATATATTATTAAATTATTATTTGAACAACACAATTAGGCAGTAAGTATTACTATCAAATTACATTGAGTTTCAAATACTTAAGAATCTACAAAACAAAACAGAATTCAAATTTGAATTCAAATAGAAATATCAAAACAGAAAATAATAACAGCAAAATAGAAAAGAAAATAAGAGAGAGGGGCTTACCTCTTCAGCCGAAGCCTAACAGCAGCCCAACAGCAGCAGCCCATGTCATTGGCCCAGCAAAGGACCAGGAGCAGCCTAGCCCAAGACAGATACCGATTCGGTCGCTTTAAAAATCGTGCAAGGGAGAGACGTCGTCGTCGTCTTCTTCTCCGAGGCCGACACCGCGGCAGCGCCAGTAGACGCCGTCCTCGTCGACGATAAGGACGTCCCGGACGCGTAGAAGCTTCCAGAACCCCTCCCTATGTCTCTCGCGTCCGAGCATATCCATAAGCAAAAGATCTTCGCCCAAATGAACTCTCCAGGCACCGCCACCTCCCGACCATCATCGTCGTCGTGTCGCAGCCTCAGTGCTCTCTTCGGCTTATAAAACCTCGAGGAGAAGCTCCGTGAAGCCTTTGTTCTTCGACGCCTATCTAATTCCTCTCCGACACTCTCTATCCATCACAAACCTCCACCCACTGTCGCCGGAGTCGAGGACGAAGAGCAAGATTGGAGCCACCCCGGAGTCCGTGGAGTAGCTCATTGGATACGCCTGACGCCGTAGATCCTCCTGGCGGAAGGAATCGAGAAGGGGAGCTCGATGCGAGATCAATTTCTGTTTTCCCTTTCTCCGGCCATCGCCGGGAATGGCGAAATAGGGCTCGCTTCCGTCCACCATCGACGACACCAAGAACTCCATCTGCTTCAGGGTGAGTTTGCGCACCTCTGGACCCCTCTAATCCTTCTCGGCATCATCTGTAGCCTCATTTAGCCACCTCGCCGGAGAAGACCGCCGCAGATGGGTGCTGCCGGAGATGCTCCGGTGACCATCTGTCGGGGGTACCCCTACCATCGTGTTCAGTGGATTGAGGCGAGTCGGAAACCCCCAGTAGTCCATCCCGGGGAGCCATAAATCGGCAGCGCCGCCGTGCGCTGGCCGCCGGCGTCAAGCCGCCGGCGAGGCCAACGTGGCCTGTAGGACCCCGCGTAGTCTTTGACTAGTCCACGCCAATGTGGCAGTCGACGTGTATCTTGGTCCCACCAGTCAGTCGCTGCGGATATATCTGAACCGGTACAGTTAGTATTTCTCTTTAATTCTAAAAAAACAAGTAAATAGCTGAAATTTTGTAAAATCATACAAAATTCATTTCAACTCAGAAAAAAATAAATAATATATCAAAATGCTCACAAAAATAAACTCTATTCAAATAAAATATAAAACAAACATGTGTGACAAAATAAAAATTCACTTATTTTTAACCTTATTAATTATGCGATTTCAATTATTTAAAATACAATTTGAATTCAATAATTCGTGAAGTTTCAAAATTAAATTTTAACTATTCAGTAACTAAATAAAATGTTAAGATTAATTTTCTTTATCATAGTTGCATTAACTGAATTATTAGTGGTAATTCATAAACCCTAATGTGCAAGTTGCCATTTACTATTTTCTTTAAATAACAATAAAGCAAGAAAATATTAAAAGCCAATATCATTTTGGTAGCTCAACAATTACTTACTTAAACATTCTTTAGTTAACAAGTTATTATTTTTGAACCTCATAATCATAAAACCCTAGTTTCGAATTAAACCCTAACTAGTAATTATTTTAATTCTTAAACCTCTAAAAAAATTAACAACATGTTAAAAATTATTAATAACTTTATCTCAATTACTTAATCACATTAATTCTAGTACCAAGTATTACTTTCAGAATTGGATCATAATTTAGAAACCCTAGTTTTATTATAAGTTAGAATCTGGATCCCATTATTTTATGTGATCATTTGAAAATGCTTTAACCCTAAAACCCTAGTTGCTTATCACATGTGATCATGTGAATTTCACCTTACATAGAGAACCTTATTATGTGACCAACAAATACAAGTCATGGTCCACTAGCATAAAACCAAGTCACATGAGATTATCATTTCATGTCCCTATTCTTAATTAAGACCTATATGATCCACTAGTGTCACTTCGGAGCAAACCCTAACTTGTTAATTGGATTAGTACCATTGATCACCACTCCTATATACCACACCATTAGAATCAACCTCAACCATTAAATCCTAGTAGAACCATAATGATGAACCCATAGTATCACCTTGAACCATCCTTTGATATGATGTCTAGGAGGAACCATAGTAATAAACCTGCCAAGACTTGTTACATATAGACCAATGCTATTTAAGAACCCAACTAGTCCCTATTAGAAGACTAAATTAATCCAATAGTAAACCCTAGAAGCCATAGCTCCTATTTATAATAGTTCTTATCCTTATTAATCTGTTCTTCAAAAGTTATTCTTTTGAAGTACAAATGTCAATCAAACCATTGAAGCCCATAGCTCTTATTTGAAATACTTACTATTTCTTAATTAACATGTTCTTCAAAAGTTATTCTTTTGAAGTATAATATAAGTAATCATCAACCATGTCCTGTAGAACTTAAAATTGACAACTATTCTTTACATATTGTTCCACCACTATTATTTATGTGTGTGCTTGTTATGATGTCTTATATCACTTGGTTATGATGCTAATATAACCAAACCCTAATAATAACCTTGTTCGAGAACCATTCTAAAAGTGCAACCAACCCTAAAGAAATCTTTACAACTCATACATCCTAAATCATCGAGGTTAGGTTACGCTCGGGACGATTGCATCTCATATTATGCATTATAGCATCTTTGCCAGTTCTTTAAACATTGTCCTTACCGGACAATGATGGTATTTCAGAATTTGGAGTTATCACGTATCGAAGCTTTTGCCTGCATAATCTTGCCGTCAAGAAAGGAAAGTTCATCGCTTGCTCATGTCATTTGATTATTTGTATCAAACTATATGCAAAGTACTATACTTATCACTCATGCATTGAAAAGCAAAGTATTATTTTACAATTATGAATATGACTATGTGGTGGGCAATGGAACCATGGTATGTGTTGATATGGTGGAGGTTCCATTGCATGGGTACTACTCATCTAGGACTAAGTACCAATACCGTCCAGTGATTCTAGCGCCGTACAAATCGCGTTGAACATAAGATCTATAATGGCTCTGGGGAAGTCAGCTGTATCTTTTCCCTACGCACGCCAACGGACTCGGTAGAGCTGCGGGGTGTTGGAGGCACTTGCCGTAGGTTGGGATAGCCTTTTAAATCCCCATCCATTAGTGATGTTGAGCTCTACGGTCTATGATGGATTGTCCAAAGTACACCGTGAGTAAAGCCGTATTATCGGGAGAAGTCTACTGGGGGTGTACGGGTGGAAAAAAGGGTGGGTTTGCAGTCGCGGAGAAGGCGGTGTGGGCTTGGATTTTCATACCTGGTCTCACAACAAAGGAAGTGTGAACGGGGACAGGTCCCTGCGGATGGCAAAAAGGGTGGGATCTCTTGTGGGAAAAGTAACGCACCTCTGCAGAGTGTATCAAATTGTGGCTGTCACTCCTCGTTCAGGAAGGGAAGCTGCGAACGCGGCAGGAAAGGAACTCCACGAAGTTCGGTCAACTCGTGAAGCTCGACGGGCATAGTTTTCAGAATAAAATAAACCTTTTGAAGAAATGTTTATGAAAACTTGCATTGGCCTATGACTTTCTGGTCTAGGGCTGTAGCTAGTGCATGATACACCTATTTCCTAATATGAACTTGCTGAGTACGCTCGTACTCATTCCCTCCCATTTGAACCCCCTTCTTAGATCAAGGCACCGAAGGAGAAACTACTGTGGAACTCGAAGACAAAGGAGTCAACTGCAACAAGATGAAGAATCCAATCAAAGAAGTCAATGGAGTCAACTTCTGCATCAGCTATAATGGAAACCTAGACTAGTTATAAAAGGGAACCTTTCCCTACTCCTAGCACCTAAGTAGCTAGAGTTCTATAGCAAGCCAATTAGCTCTTAAACTTGAGTTAGCAATAAGAAAGACTACGAGTCGTTCTTCTGGAGCTTTATTTGAAGTTTTACCTCACTGTAAAGTAAGAGGCTGTGTTGATCTTATGTAAGTAGTTCGTGTGTACTTCTATAGACATACCTTGGACTCGCATATGTTTCTGTTGTACCACTCTGAGGGATGTAATATGAGTGGAACGGTGTTTCGCTTGTGTTATGTCAACGACTTGTGTACTACACCATGCAGTGGTACGCTGGGTCACCACCGTCGGGATGTCCAGTGTGTTGTTGGTTTTCGCCCCATTTTCTCCTAAAAATTGGGCACTTCTTCTTAATTAATGGATGAGGCAAAGCTTTTGCCTCCGTTTAAAAAAACACATTCACCTAAATTAATGATTTGTTCAACATAACACATTGAAATTCACGACATAGTTCAAAAGCAAAGCATAGTTCAACAAAAGCAAGTTTATGACAAACAAAGTTCATAGAAACAAATGAGAAATCAACATTCAATATTCATCACATTTGGATGGGTACGAAGCCATCATTCCTAGTAGGCATAGAAATCATAGAAGCTGCCATGGAAGCCCTGAATCGAGCTCTCATGCCTCCAGTGCCACCGATTGCTCCGATGCCGCCCATGCTTCCATAGACATCAATGCCTCCTATGCCTCCCATAGAACTCATCCCTCATATGGTACTCATCCCTCCCACTCCACTCATTCTTCCCATGGCTCCAATGCTACCCATGCCTCCATAGCCACCAATTGGTGCTCCCATTCGTCCCATAAAAGCCATGCCTCCATAGCTTCCAATTGGTGCTCCCATTCCTCCCATCATCCGTTTTTGAGCCAAGACTTGATCACGCATGAGGTTGATGTACTCCTTTTGCTTTTCATCGAGGTTGGATGTGTCCATAAAAAAGAGATTTTTCTCATACTCCACGAGTCGGAGATTTTATTCCATGGAAACTATCTTCTCCTCCAATGCCACCCTTGTTTCCTCAGCTGTGACACTCCTCTCCTTGGCCGCGGCCCTCCTTTCTTCGGCCGCCAATTCCTTGTCCCTAGACAACCTCCTCTTTTATGTCACTTCCTTTGTTGCTTACACGATAGCCTCCATAGAGTTCTGGAGGTCATCATCCTCGGTCTTCTTTCCTTTAGCTTTTGTTTGTTTCTTTTCCATGGGTCTCGTTGTTTTGGCAACAAAGTTAGGAGTTTCTTCATTTGAAGATTCATCGTACACTCCAATGACTCCTTCCATAGTTGCCCTTATTGATTTGTTTGGCACTTTCAAGCCATCACGGTTCTTCAACTTCTGTTCATTTTTTTTAGCTCCGCCCAACAATGGTGCAAGACAAATGACTTCCCTATATCCATCTTGCCCTTCTTATTCTTCTTCGGATTTCCTTTGAACAAATTTTGGACAATGTCCACCTACATTGACAAAAAGAGAGAACACATAAGACATGGAGAACAAATAAGTATGCACATGGAACAAACCACATATTCACACAAGAGTTGAATTTACCCTATCTTTAACATTTGTGCCACTGTTAATTTTATCAACAGACACCAACACCGCTGACCACTTTGAACAATCTGTATTTATAGTGGACCAACGAGAACGAAAAGATCTTGGGGTTCTCCTTGGACTTCTTCGTTACGGGCGCGCGGCCGCTGGCGCAGCAGTAGATGATGAGCGTTCGTGGCGGCTATCCTAGCCGTCGCTGCTGGTGCCTGGGCAGCGATTCCGCCCGCCGCGTTCAGCCGGGGCAAGATGAACATGTTGCGCGCACCAGCCTAGCGCTAGGGTTACCCGCGACGGCGGCGGGAGAGGTTGCGGGTGGCGGGAGAAGTCCATCGGTGCCGGCGGGAGGGGCAACATAGTTGGAATTCGGTGGGTGGGCGGAGAGCGGCCGTCCATTGCCGGTAGATTGCATGCGCCAGCGCGAGGAAGGTCGAAAGTGTGCACGTGGGAGAGGAGAGGATTCAGCTTGGTAATTGACTTTCGCGCGCATCATCTCGGTTTGCCGCGCTCTGGAGCGAACACGCCAAATGTGCCGCGCTCGATAGCTAGTTATCCCACACGCTCAATTTTTTTTACGGCCCGCTCGGCTTTACATCGCATGCTGGAGTGCCAATTTCTGCCTTCCACGCCCAAAAAAGCAGTGTTTACCGTGCGAGGTCTGTTTTAGGCGCCCGTTGAAGAGGCTCTAAAGATGTGCTAGGAATTATATTCCGCCCCTTTTTAGCGAGGATGTGCTAGCGACTGCAGTCTTGCAGAGAAGAAAACCCAGGGTCTTATCTCATGTTTGTGGTCTAGCTTTCACGAGATACACAAATTTCAGCCTCGCTGGCTCCGTAGCAGCCAATCAGCCAGTTACGCTTGTAAATTAAGAAGACTTTTCAATTATCTTTTGCTCCAATTAAATTTAGGAAATACTACACGATCAAAACCTTCATCCAGAGAAAAGGAACAGATTATAATTTCCACGCGAATTTTATCCGATCGCTGCGCTCGTTTCTGGTTCGTGTGTGAGGGTTGACTGGGCTGACCCGTACCTTGCTGCTGCTGGCCGTTGGATTGTTTTGGACGGTGGATGGGAGGGCTTGGGGCACTGGATCTCTGTCCGAGGTTAAGCTGGGAAAGGTGCCAAGTGGCTTGAGAAAGAACAACTTTGCGGTGGTGAATTGTGAAAGAGAGAGTTAGCCCGTGGTATGCTGTAGAGTACTTTCTGTTCGAAGTTCGGACGCACATACCGTTGGCACGAAAGTTCAGGTAAGTAAATAATATAACTCGTTCGGAGTGCAGGAATTGCAAACACGCGAACATAAACGAGAACGAGAAATCTATCTATAAGCTGATCTGACTGTGTCTTAACGTCAGTTCGCGCTCCTGGCCGCGCGATTCGCATCCGATAGTCCAGAGCTTCCCGCATCGCGGACCTGGTGGGGACCCACGTGCAGTCTCTGTCGTCGCGTGCGCGTAGCATTAAAATTTTTTTTTCAAAATTAATTGGGGCTGTCGGTGAGCGGCTTCATTTCGTCTCCCTTCGTCCTCGGATGCGGTCGCCCTGGTGCTCCGCATCGTCGCCAAATCCGTCGATTGCGGTCGCCGGCGACGGATCTTACTCGCCGGAGACGATTTTTCGCATCAGGTTCGGTTCGCCCACTTCGATTGCTCTTCTGCACCGTCGCGCACCTTCTCCTTGCTTCTAATTTCTCTCCTCGGGTTCTCAGGGGGGGTGCCATCCTTCGCCGTGGTTCTCGTTTCTGGCTGATAGGAGTGGTCGCCGGAGTCGCCGTGGACGGTTTACTACTCACCGTTGAAAGAACATCTCTTGCATTTTGTTTTGTGTGTTTGATGTCAATATATGTGATACACTAATGTTTGATTAAGTGGTACAGGGATTACATAGTTTCATATTTGCGTGTGTTGGATTTGGTCGGTCTGTCAAAAGATAACGGGAAAAGTTTGGCCAG
>NC_061514.1:155515832-155670708 GCF_022539505.1 Lolium rigidum
TATTCACATCAAACAAGCAAAAAATCTCAATGTGTGCAAGTTTGTGATAACTATGATCCAGAAAGCAACTCAGTCAAGTTCAGAAAAGGCCATCCTAAAGTCATGCATGCTGTACATCATGGTAACTTTTTTTCTACTCCTAATTTGATTTTCATTGATCATATTTTTTTTCATGCGAAACAATGTCCTCTTGTCCTTACAGATTTCCCTTTTACATCTCTTACAGGTTAAATACTTAGATTCATTGCAACTAAATGATATGGATATCAGTGATGAAGGGACACGTGTTTCGGTTTGGACAAATGCAATGGTCGGGAAAGCTATTATGCAGGGACACACGACCTGATGGTTCGTTCGGCAATGCACCGGTAAAAACTTACAGAAATAGCATATGTAGTTTAACTGTAGTTCTTTTTGCCTTTTCAACCAAACCATATGATTTGTTCTCTGATATATGTTCCTCTCTGTCTATGAATCTGTAGTTGAAACCTGAATATGCGTACACAAGTGCATCTGAATCAACTGAAAGAGATGTATCTGTCGAAAATTCAGCAGCTCATGGGCAGGATAAACTCAACAACCTAAGCAATAGGTCCACTGATATGGATGAATCTATGGAGCAGTCACGTACACTCGGACATGATGAAGACAACACAAACCATCAAGAGCAAAGCGATAACACACATTTTGAAGAACGTGTCGATGATGAATGGAAGTATGGTGACATGAATGAAGAAGAGTTTGAAGATGTCAAACCAGAAGCGTATACAGGGGGGCAGACCATACTTTTTGCAGACCCGGATGTTATTGATAGGTTCATCAGACATAATGTGCCATCTACATGCACAGCGCAAGTAAGCATGAAACAAAAAATTTCTTACTCTTTTTACATCTCACCCAGAAGGATGTCACCCTGATTATAGTGGAATACAACTTCCATCTGAAAAATAACATTTACTCATTGATAATCGAATGTTACCATCATAGGATTAATTTCTGTAATTATTTTTTACCATAGCTTTCTTCTGCTTTTTCCAATGTTCCATGTTTTCAAACACCACTAGTAGAATAAGACATACATTTTTTTCCCTATTATACAAGAGTGACACCAATTTGAACCAACTTTTCATGATAAAAAACATCTGAACTAATTTTAACAAATTTATTTTTGCAAACATTGGTTCAAAATTCTTATAGGATGTAGCATTACCTGCAAATTTATTACTTCTGTACAAAATTTCTTTGTCGACAAAGCTACTTACAAACTTACTTGTCATTTGCAGGAAACCTATAAATTCAAAGAAGCAATTGAGTACGCTTGTCATGGTTTTGAAGCAAGCTTGCGGATGCTAGTTCGAAATTTAGTTCACACTTGTAGAGAGTAAAAACAATCCAGAATTCACGAGGTCACCAAATCAGCTCGCAAGAAACAACGACAAAAAATAAAGATTCAAAAGCCAACACACGGTTCAAGCGAGACAACCACAAGGGGTTTTCCCAAGAACCAACCATCAACAACACATGATGACAAGACCTTCGGGACTCATTCGGATATCAATCGGAACAACAATTCTGTTTCTATGGGTACGAGACAAGGGTTGTGCCGGCAAGTCGATACCGGATGGACACATAGAAGGATTTGAAGAAGAGTTGAAACAACATATGGATCATGCTTGATGGCATTACCAAACTAGCCGAGTCCACAACCGATAATCGTGCTTTGAAAGATGATGCCATTCCAACTATGAGTCCTGCTGAAGATGATGCAGTTATTGAGGAGAAAGAACATCCTGATGCCATTTCAGTGAAAGATGTTGAACAAGAAATCAACGAAGACCAAGGCATTCCACCCACAGTTACTGCTCAAGATGATGCAGGCATTCTGCTGGAAGTTGAAATACCAAACAGTGTGTACAAGAGCAAAGTGGATCATGTCAACCATGTAGGATGCAGCAATGAAGATAAAGGAAATGTATATTCTCTGGATGCACTTGTGGCAGAACATAAGCAGAAAAAGGGGATAATCAAGAAGATGTTAGTAAGACCGGGACACCAACCGTGAAGAATAACGACAGTGCCACCAATTCGAAGAAGGCGACATCAAATCAAGTCTGTGGATACTTGGAATCTTGGAGCACAAAAATGTAACTTACAATCAACTATCCGGTGTGATTTTTGATGATGAAGATAGCTCGATGGCAGTGAAGAGAAAAAAAGGATAGACTTCATGCACTATGTGGGGTTCTCACACATTCACAAGTTAAGCATACCAATCCTGCAAGTTCCGAGAGATATACGACGGTGGGATTCAAGAAAATACATCTCAACTAAGGAGCCGGATGTTGCGGCAAGCGACAAACAAGCCAGCTCCGAGTAACTACTGGATTGGAATCACTAATTGATGGAAGCAAAAAAGATGAGATGGAAAAATTATTGTTAGACATGGTGCCAAAAGTAGAAGCAAACAAACGGAAAAAGGTCTCGTTCGCGAGATGGACCAAGCAAGAAAATGAAGGAGGAATCGGTTACGTAGTTCCATCTCCATCAAGATATAGAACAAGATCGCTTCTCGCGAAGAAATGGCTTCAAGCCCACAGAGAAAGCGAGGATATAGGTGAAGCCCAAGTAAAAACGAGCGACAAAAGGAAAAACATTGACGCCAAGAAAGACAACTCATCGCCAAGTATCAAGTCCAAGTGACGACAATTCTCGGAGACAAACAAGACTTTCAACACGAGCACTATGGCAACGGCAAAAGCTGAAAACAAGAAAGATGTAAGTCCAAGTTCATACGGAATCAAAACTACAACCGGTAGCATCCCAAGTTCAGCAAATTTCGACCCAATGGGTAGGAAACTAAACTTCGACGACCACGAGAATCCGAAAGGAGAATGCACGCAATAAGGATGGCTCCGGACCCACCACCTTTTGATCCGAGCACACCACCGAAACCACCGATCAAGATGAATTAGTCGTCAACGAAGCTAACAAAGAAGTGGAGATACAAGAAGCGAAGCTATTGTTGCGGCACCAACCACCAAGAAAAAAACGGATGCATCAAGGAGCACTACACCTGTGGTTCATGAATATCAAAGAGAAATGTCAAGATAGGACACTTAGCAAAATCTCCATTCGTCAACCTAGAATCCAAGAAAAACTACGGTGTTTCCAAGTCGGTGGAAACTTTGTACAACATGGTGTGTGAGCATGGATGGAAGACTAGTTCAACGTCGAATAAAGAAATAGTCATTGATACAACAAATTACTATTGCAACCTCGGGCGGTTAGCGATTCGGTTGCACCGGGGAAGATGTTGATAAATACGATAGCTGAGATTGGAATTCACATAATGACATTGGAGAACAAAAATCCTAAGAAATACATAATGCCACTACGTGTTCTTTGTAAGTAAACAATCATCGGTTCTTTTTGTACTTTTACATTTGTTCATGCACTTCTTTTTGTCCACATTAATCAAGCGGCATGTAATTCCTGCATCTCTTCTACAGAAATATCTCATTGATTCCCGATATGATTTAAAAGATGTTACAAGGTGTTTCGAGAACAGCCCAGCGAACAGACTTGATCACAAAGATATTGTAAGTTTGCCAACTTTCTAAACTTATTTTTGTTTAACTGAATTTTTTATACACCAGATGTGCCTCCACAATAAACTGATTTTCTTAAACAAACATACAGACAATAACATCCTTCATCTAACAGGTTTGTTTCCCAACACTCGAGAAGTGGGCACGAACACCTACAAATGGTTCCTGGACACTATTGGTTGGTTGTTCTTAATGTAAGTGCGAGAAAGATTTGAGATAATTGACTCGTTATCATCAAGGAAAAAGGGGGAAGCTCTTATGATGGAAGCATGTCACATGCTCATAGCGGGAATCAAGGTTATGTGGAAAAGAGAGTATGCAACATCAAAAGTGCAAATCGCGAATTGGCCAATAGAAGTTATTGACAGTCCTCGTCAAACAAACACGTAAGATTTTCTTTGTTTTTTTGGTACTTGAGAAAGACAAAAAAGTACACTGCTACATCAGGTTTTTTGGATATCTCAATATATGTTAACTATGTTTTGCTGATACATATGATCTCCTAGGTACGATTGCGGTTTCTTTATGTTGAAGAACCTTGAGGAAAAACATGGAAGGATGGTTTCATCATTCACACAGAAGGACTTGCCAAACATCAGGAAACTATACACTGACAAATGGCTACGCACGGAGAACAAAGCACCTTGGGGCTTATATATCTAGCTATTTCTTCTTGATGTTAAGGTAATGAAGTCTGCTTCTCATCATTTTTCTAACGAGAGAAATTTTGCGATAAAGGATAATTGAGTCAAGCAATTACATACTGTAGTTTCTACTGGAATTTTTGTTCTCATTTTTTACACAAATTAACATGCAACTTAACACTTCAATTCAAAGAAGATAAAATCTTACATAAACTCGGAACGTAAATTGCAACATTGATAAATAATATATTCAAATGGACTGCGAAACCATGTATCCATGTTAACATAAGAAACAAACTGCGAATCCATGTCTACATGTCTAAAACTTAATCACCACCAAGCCACTTTCTGTTTCCTATCCTTGGAAAAATTGATGAAAAGGGAATTTTTACGGATTTGCCAATCTTCTTGGACAATTCCTTGCATCATGATCTATTTCACCACAAACACTACAAGTAGTTGGGTTAGGCTTCTTTAGCTGGAGTCCACTTTTCTTCCTTTTCTTGCATGGTCTTCCTTTAGGCTGCAGATAACAGGGGGGTCCTTTGCTTTCTTGTTTCTGTTTCTAGATTGAGAAACATCTTCATCCATTCTTCCCTCAAAGGGAGAAGAATCTGAAATATCTTCAGTTGCAACTGATTTGTTTTTCCTCCTCTTCAGTGCATCTGCATTAGCTTTCTTCAAAGCAGCTAGTTCTTTGCTCATTGCAATCATGTGCTTGTCTGCTATTTCTTTTGTTTTCTCAGAAACTGCCAATCCAACCGCGAGTTTTGAAAAATCATTGCAAAGATTCCCATACCGTAGTAACCTCATGTCTTTTCTAGACATTTTCTCTGTTTTTCTCTGTACTGGCTCGACAATGGATGGAACAATATCAGGAGGGGGTAGGGACCACCTAGGTAGAATGTAGTGCTCAGGTATCTCTCGCACTTCACCAATGTAAGACATTACTTTCATAATGTGGCAACAAAGAATTCCATCCTTGTAAAACTTGCAGCAACGGCGAGTTGTACATGAGATTTTCAAGATCAACGTCAACCACATAGGTTCTTACGCCATAACCATAGACAGTGCCTTGCACTGGGAAAACCTCAAACACACCACCACCACAGTCCCTAGCATTGTAGGATGTTATCTTCCGCAACTCCAGCTGGAAAATGTTGTAGATGGGTAGAGTGTAGGTCTGCAATATTTGATCCTCCATTGGAAAATCTCCCCACAACCTGACAACTTTGTCCATTCCCATGAAATCATGCCCATCCTCAGCACAATCAATCTTCTCTTGTAATTTCATATCTTGCTTGAAGAAATTAAGTAGGCTTTCACGTGGGCTTATGTCTTGCTTCAAAACAGACATTAAACCCTTCATCTGCAGCATGTTGTTTGCAAGAATGGGAAAAAGCGCTTCATGAAATAAGCAGGAACAAAACATTTCCTTAGTCCATAGATGTCCTTGAAATGATCATTATCAACAACATCATGTTTTTGGATCATCTCAGCCCACCTAGTTTCAAATTCTTCTTCAGTAACACTATAGTCAATAACATCATTGAAATCTCTTCTCAAGTCTTCTCTTTTGGCTGCCATAGGACCAATTTTTTCTGAACCTTACGCATGATATGCCATCGCGGTTCCGGTGAATGGTGTCGAGGAAAACCATTTCAATTGCGGTCCTCATAGCTACATCCTGGTCGGTAATAATGTTCGAGAGGGTGCGAGACCATCCATTGCTACTAAGAATGTCCGGAATAGCCACTCAAAGTTCGCAACCCTCTCATTCCTCAGGAAACCACAACCAAGCTGTATGGACTGACCATATCTATTGATCCCAATGAATGGTGCGCAAGGCATGTTGTACTGATTAGTCATGAAGGTTGTGTCAAACGATATGCAATCATTGTACAGCTTGTACACATCTCTGGCTGCACCATCAACCCAAAAGATGTTCTCAACCCTATTGTCATCGTCTAGCTTGTAGTCATAATAAAACCTAGGATCATCCTCTTTTAGCTTCTCAAAGTATTTCAACAACTCGGGGATGTCTTTGATTTTCCGTTCTTCACTATGTTGGGCTCTGTAATTGCTAATTGTTTTAGTACTTGTAAGGTACATTCGCTTGCTCCCATATAATTCCGCCATGATTTGCATAATCCTTCCCGAGCTGAGATTTACATTACTTAGCAAATCAATGAACTTCTTCTCTTCTTTTGGAATTTTGTTGTGTGACCTCAAGAATTTTTTAGAGCAAATTTCTCAACAAATTCATGCGTATGCTCCTCGACAAAGCTGAGTAACTTCCCATCGGCACCGAGATCTTTTAATCCTCATTTTCGCCTTGCAATCCGCCAATTTTGTGATAGCTCGGTTTCTAATCTTGACGGGGAGTAGGTGGTAATGAATTGTTCCCCGTTTTGTTGCAAACAAACAAGCATTTGTCTTTCTCTCCATCTCTTGTAGACTTCCTAGATGATTCAATCCTAACGGAGAAGCCAACATGATGCGCATACCTATTGTAATGTGACAGAGCAGCTTCCTAGGTGTCAAATTTCATGCCAAGAAATGGTGTCTTGGGGGAAAACCCTTACGGTGTTGGCTGAACTTCACCTTCCTCACCACTTGTCCTCACTTGGTAAAGTCACACCTGTACGGAAACCTGATCCGGCGTTAGTGCCTCTGTCCAGAAGTGTCCTTCGGGTCGACTTGTGCATCGCTACTCTGACCAGCCGAATAAGGTCCAAATGGCCCAGTTGCATCAACATTTTCCCAATTAGGACCACCATGAGATGTTCCTGCAGCATTGCTATTATTACCAGGAACAAAACCTTGGTCAGGAGTGCCTTCCCAAACCGGAGGAGCATGAGATGATCCAGCTTCATTGTCATTGCTTCCAGGAACAAAATCTTGGTCAGCTGGCTCATTCGGATCAATTCCGAACCAGAAATCGAAACCTCTCGGCATACGCAACGGTTGCACGAGTTATAAGAAGAAAATTATACAGTTGAATAACTAAATGAACAAGAATTTCTTGTTTCACATCGCAATTTATTTGCTGTTTTTATGGATGTTGTTCAACATAATTTCACTTCATGTACTAACTAACTACATTTTTTTTTGGCCTAGGGTACTGAAGTGATTGGTTCAAGATCTTGAAAAGACAATTTTTATGGCTGAAGATCATGAAAACATCCAGGTGCAGGTACTGAGAATAGTTAACACCAAAAACAAGGATCAAGTAGGACCTGAACAATGCGTCTCAGATGTTATTACTGTTGTACCCGCAGCTTTTGTGCATTATATGTGGAACATGGTGATGTAAGTAGTAAGGCATGCATGCTACTACCTAGTATCTTAAGTAGTATCGTCCGGTATCATCCGAAAAGCTGTTGCAAATGCCATTACTTTTGGATCGAAATACATCCATCAGTTGTTACTATCTAGATGATGTTCCTGTTTGATACATCTTCACCAAATTACTTTTTGAACCTAATGCATGAACTGAATCAGGCTGATGAGTTTTCTCCATATGCATAACTGAATTTCTTTTGTTGCTTCTAGATTTTCTCCATATGCAACATCATAACTGAAATATAATCTGGATGTTTGTCATGTTTTAAGATTGGCATGATGCTTTAAAGAGAAAAATGATGTTACTTCTACTTGTTTTTGATGTATCTACTGAATATTACCAATTCTTATGAACACCAACTAATACAGAAACTTCGAGTGTCAATTACATTGCTATTTTTTTCATCATGCTGCTCAGGATAGGAAACTATCTTTTTTGAGCAAACTACTGGATACTTTTCCTGAGATGTGTGTTATTTCATCATTGTCAAGAAAACATAGAAAAGATTGCAGAAAAGTAATTTTCCTGAGATGTTTAGCATATGTAGTGAAGATGTCTTTTTAATACTCATTTCCCCCTGATACTTTCTTTTGACATATGCACAAAATCATGTGCATAAGCTGGATTATCTTGCACTGAACCTTTTCATAGATGTAAACAGTGCGAGTATATGTAATGGTTCAGTGCATGTAAGCAGGATGTAAACAATTCCATTAGATGTAGCAAGTGTTTAGTACATGAAAGCAACATGGATCAGGAAAGGTAAGCAAAATTTCTCGGGGGTATGTCGGGGGGAAGACCCCGGGTAGGGCAATGGACGCGGAGCAGCCGGCTGGCCACTGGCCGGCTCGCGGCAAAGGCCGGCTGAGGAGCAGCCGGCTGGCGCCGTGGCCGGCTGGTCCGGAAGCCGGCTGGCTCTAGGTCCTAGTCGGCTTAGCTACGGCCGCCAATGCTGTAGTTGGGCCGGCTTCTACAAGCCATATCCGGCGGGGGTCCGAACCTCGGACCGACTCGAGGCTGGCGAGTCTTGCACGGGGAAGGAACCGGGTTGGTGATCCGGGTTCCCAAAGTCCACGGCTGACTTCATCTTCCGTAAAGCACGGGGCAGCTGTGGAGCAATAGTGCCACGCGCCGGACAGGCCATCATGGCTTACGACGCGCCGTACGGGCTACGGTGGGCGACGGCGACGGAGACACTTCCTCTCCATACCGCTGACACTGAGCGGCCGGATGGGACGAGGCCACGACGCCTCAACGGCTCCGACGTCACCGCCTCGGGAAGGAGCGGAAGCCGAAGCCGGCCAAGCCGGCCAGTAGACTATAGGGTCTTATATGTAAAGTGCCGGTGCCTATATAAGCCGCACTACCCCTCTCGTGCGGGGGAGGATCGAACACTTATTGCTTTCACCTACCTACAGCGCTGCACTGTGAGAGAGACCATCGTCTCCCTTAGCCTCTCAGGGCCGGCCGGATACGGCTCTAGGAGCACCATTGTGCTTGTGTGATCACCTTATACACTCATAGCAGGAGTAGAGGTTTTACCTCCACCGGAGGGCCTCGAACACTGGGTACGTCGCCGTGTCGCTCGTGCCCAAACCCGCTTCCGGATACCGCCGTGAGATCTCTCGGGAGCCCCTTCGATTAGCCACCCTATGGCATATGCCGTGACGATACCACGACATTTGGCGCCCACCGTGGGGCCTTCGGCATCCTCGGCCGGTGTCTTCATCCGGACGGGCCTCACCATCACCACCGGCGAGCGAGTCGCTTCGGGCTTGATGCGGAGATTCGGCTCCCTCGACTGCGTCAGCGACAACGCTGGCTGCTTCGCCGACCGGCCCTTCCCGGCTGGCGGCAACGTCATCTCCTTCGGCGGCCACGACGTCTACGTCGCCACCGTCGCACCGCCGCGCTACCCGCGGCAGGTGCTGCGCTGCGCCAGCCCTCCTCCGCGAGCCGGCTGCAGCGTTCCCGCCAGCCCCGCCGTCGTGCAAGTCATGATGGCTGGCGAAGAAGTCACCAAGAACCCGCGCACCCGCGGCCCCAACTGGAGCGCCACGTTGACCCCAACGCCTCCGGCTCGGGCCCAAAGGCGCCACCACCACCGTCCCGGCTGGAGCAAGTCCGGGCAAGGCTGAGCACCCCGCTCACCACCGGCGCCGGCACCGACGCCGCCGCCGTCGAGCGGACACGGAGGCGCACCGCGTGCTCCTCCTCAAGCGAGACCGAGGAGCTGGCTGCTGCTAAGCGCCGGTGGGACATCACCCGGCGCGAGTACAACCGCGCCCACGGCCTCACCCCGGGCGGCGACAACCCCGGCCGAGCCGGCGAGATCCGCCGCGAGAGGCCGCGACCTAGGCGCCGAGATCGACCGCGACGGCGCGGACGAGCCGGCTCCATCCATGGAGCTGCCCATCTACAACACCCCCGACAAGAACATGCTCGCGGCCGAAGCCGCCGCAGAAGAGCTGCACCGCCTCGAAGGCGAAGAGCTACGCCGCCAGGCTGCGCGGGTGGCTGATTTGGTGAAGGCTGCCAACAGGCAGTCGAAAGACCCCAGGTACGCCCGAGATCCTAGAGCTTCTCACGCTCGTGGTGCCGCAGGCAACGCCGAGGACACGGCCGAGTCCGCCTCCCCGGCACCAAGCCGGCGCAGCGACTCCCGCGCCACGCGCGCAACCCGAGCCGGCCGAGCCATCGGCCGGGCGGCGGCGGCAGCCGCGGCCGGGCTCCGCCAAGCCGGAACCGGGAGCAAGACTCCGAGCCGCGACGCCCTCACCGGCCGGCTCCCGAAGCGGGCGGCGCTCGCCGGCCGGCCCACTCCCGGCTGGGCCCACGCATCGAGCCCGCCGACGCCGGAGACCGCCTCGACCGGCTGATCGAATCCCGCATTGCGGAAGAGGAGCGCCGGCTTGCCCCAAGTGCTTCGGGCCCCGCATCGCCAACGAGCCCGTGCTCGACGGTTTCCAGCTCCCCCGCGACACGCCCAAGTATGACGGCACCGCCAAGCCGGAGGACTGGCTGCAGGACTACTCCACCGCAGTCGGCATCTCCCGGGGCAACAAGCGCTGGGCTGTGCGCTACTCCCCCCTCATGCTGCTCGGCTCCGCCCGCACATGGCTCAACAACCTGCCAGCCGGCAGCATAAACGGCTGGCTGGACTTCGAGGCCGCCTTCATCGGCAACTTCACCGGCACCTATCGCCGGCCGGGTCGCCCTCAACGGCTTGAGATGTGCAAGCGGGGCCCGGACGAGACGGATCGCGCGTGCACGACGCGCTGGTGCGAGATGCGCAACTCTTGCGAGGGCGTGCACGAGATGCAAGCCATCGGCTTCTTCATGGGAGGCTGCCGGCCCAACACCATGCTGTGGCACAAGCTACGCCGCGGCGAGCCCAAGACGATGGCCGCCTTGATGGCCATTGCCGACAAGTACGCGGCTGGGCGAGGAAGCCGGCAAGGCGCCGGCTGACGTTTCACCAGCCCCAGCAAGACGGGACAACCACAAGCCGGCTGAGCACAAGCCGGCCGAAGGCGGCTCGCATGGCAGCCGGCGGGACAATTACCGCGGCAAGCGTCACAGCGACCAGCCGGACCGCCGGTACGGTTCCGCCCATGTGGCAGCCGTGTCGGACAACGCGGCGGGCGGCAGCCGCCGCCGAAGCAAACAGACCGGCAATGGAAGCCGAAGTACACCTTCGAGCAGATGCTCGACTCGCCGTGCAAGTACCACGGCGGCAAGAACCCCTCCAACCACACCACCCGCGACTGCCACTTCATGAAGCGGGCGACAAGCGGCGAACCCCTCCCCCTCCACCCCCGCCCCCTCCGGCCGGCGGGCCGGGTGGTCAAGGCGGCGCGAGACGCCAGCCTCGAGCACCACGAGGCTAACCAAGTGCACCATGGCGGCCGATATCTGGCCGAAGATGCTACCTACATCATCTTCACCTCCGAGCCCGAGGACAAGACGAGCCGGCGAGCCGTTCCCTCGAGGTCAACGCGGTCATACCGCCGGTCCCCCAATACCTAAACTGGTCAGAGCAGGCCATCACATTTGATCGCCGCGACACACCGGCTGTCCTGCCGAAGCCGGGCAGCTACGCCATGGTCCTTGACCCCACCATCGGCACGACCCGGCGCAGCGTGCGATTTTCGCGCGTCCTCATCGACGGCGGCAGCGGCATCAACATCCTCTACCGCGACACCGCCCGCAAGGCTGGGCATCCGGGAGGCCGAGTTGCGCCCCACCCCCACCGTCTTCCATGGCATCGTGCCGGGCCCGCTGCTGCCGGCCGATAGGCCGGATCACGGCTGGAGGTGATGTTCGGGAAGCCGGACCACTTCCGCACGAGAGAATCGAGTTCGAGGTGGTGGACCTCGTGAGTCCCTACCACGCGCTCCTGGGCAGGCCGGCCACGACCAAGTTCATGGCGGTGCCCCACTATGGATACACGAAGATGAAGCTGCACGGCCCAAGGGGGTCATCACCATAGCCGGCGACTATCGCCGCTCCATGGACTGCGCCACGCGAGCTCCAAGATGGCCCGGACGGCTGGTCATCGCCACGCGAGAAGCAGCTCATCCACGACGCCGTTGCCCTCGCCAAAGCCGCGCGGACGGACATGCCGGCTGGCGGCAACCCGGCTGGGACGACTCACTTCCGGCCGGCCGACGGCACCAAGAAGATCCTGCTGGACCCGGCGCAGCCGGACAAGTACGTCACCATCGGTGCCGGCTTGAACAAGAAATAGGAAGCGAGCTCACCGGCTTCCTCCGTGAGAATCGGGACATCTTCGCATGGACTCCAAGAGACATGCCGGGTGTGCCGAGGGAGTTGGCTGAGCACCACCTCCACGTCCGGCCTGAAGCCAAGCCGGTGAAGCAGCCTCTCAGGCGCTTCGCCGAAGAACGACGGAAGGCCATCGGTGAAGAAATCGCCGGCTCCTAGCTGCCGGCTTCATCATGGAAATACTGCACCCGGACTGGTTGGCGAACCCGGTCCTGGTTTTGAAGAAGAACGGCTTCTGGCGCATGTGTATCGACTACACCAGCCTGAACAAGGCGTGCCCGAAGGACCCCTTCCCCCTGCCGCGCATAGATCAAGTCATAGACTCGACTGCCGGCTGTGAACTGTTGTCTTTTCTAGATGCCTATTCAGGCTACCACCAGATTCCTTTGAATCCGGCTGATCAAATAAAGACTTCGTTCATTACCCCGTACGGGGCTTACTGCTACACGACCATGCCATTCGGCTTGAAAAATGCGGCGCCACCTACCAAAGGTGCATGCAAAAGTGTTTGCGGGATCAAATCGGCAGAAATGTTCACGCATATGTGGATGATGTCGTTGTAAAAACCAAGGAGATGCCTACCCTCCTTGATGACACTGAGAGAAACCTTCACCAATCTGCGAAGATTCCGGATGAAGCTCAACCCGGCCAAGTGCACTTTCGGTGTGCCGGCCGGCCAACTCTGGGCTACCTCGTCTCTCGGCGAGAATCGAAGCCAACCCGGAGAAGATCGGTGCCATTGAGAAGATGGAGCTGCCGCGGTGCCTCAAGGACGTCCGGAAGTTCGGCTGGCTGTCGGCTTCCTTGAGCCGCTTCGTCGGCCGGGCTGGGGAGAAGGCACGCCCTGTATCGGTTGATGAGGAAGGCGGACAAGTTCGTCTGGTCACCGCGGGCGGATGAAGCCTTCCGTGACTTAAAGCGCGTGCTCTCAACCGCGCCAATCCTCGCAACGCCGGGTTCAATGGAGCCGATGCTTGTTGTACATCGCAGCCACCAACCGAGTGGTTAGCGTTGTCCTGGTGGTGGAGCGCAAAGAAGCCGAAAACGAGCGGCTGGTCCGGCGCCCGGTCTACTACCTCAGCGAAGTGCTCTCCCAGTCGAAGCAGAACTACCCCCACTACCAGAAGGTCACCTACGGTGTCTACATGGCAGCCAAGAAGCTCAAGCATTACTTCCAAGAACATCCTATCCGGGTGGTTGCCACGGCACCTGCGGCAGAAATCATCGGCGGCAAGGATGCCAACGGCCGAGTTGCCAAGTGGGCCACTGGAGCTAGCCGCCCACACCATCCTCTACGAGCCACGCACAGCCATCAAGTCGCGGATCCTCGCGGACTTCTTCGTCGGCCCGGGCTGAGATGCGGTACACTGCCGCTGTGCCGGATTCCACACATTGGAAGATGCACTTCGACGGCTCGAAGATGCGCAACGGCACGGGAGCCGGCATCGTCATCACCTCTCCCAAGGGAGACCGGCTGGACTACGTCCTGCGGATCCACTTCGCCGCATCCAACAATGTGGCGGAGTATGAGCAGCTCATACATGGGCTGAAGCTGGCCAAGGAGATTGGCGTGCGTCGCATACTTTGCTTCGGCGACTCCGACTTGGTTATACAACAAGCATCGCGGCGGCGGGACGCGAAGGACGCCAACATGGCCTCATACCGCTTCCATGTCCAGCGGCTATCCGGCTTCTTCGACGGCTGCGAGTTCCACCATGTGCCACGAGCAAACAATGAGGCGGCTGACGCCTTGTCCAAGATTGGCTCAACCCGGCAAGCCATTCCGCCGGGTATCGCCTTGGCGGTTATCAAGAAGCCGTCCATCATACCGTCACCGGATTCGGATTCAATATTCGTGCCGGCTGACCGGGGGCTGCTCAGCCAAACCCGGGGCTTCATCGCCCAAGTCGGGGGCTAACAAGCCGAACCCGCCGGCTACCATGCCGAACCCGGGGACTTCTCGGTCCAACCCGGGGGCTTCATCGCCACACTCGGGGGCTAGCAAGCCGAACCCGCCGGCTAGCAAGCCGAACCCGGCGACCATGCAGTCGAAGCCGGAAGCTCCCACGCGGGAGACCATGTTGGTCGGCGTATTCGAGATAAGATGCGTACCTTCATGGGCACAAGAATTCCTCTCCTACCTCACCGACGGTGTCTTTGCCGATGACCGAGTCCGGGCCGGGCAGATTGAGAGAAGGGCCAAGGCCTATACAATCATCAACCACGAGCTGTACAAACGCAGCGTAAGTGGGGTGTTCCGGCGGTGCGTCGAGCCGGCTGAAGGGATTGAACTCCTACGGGAAATCCATCGGGGCGAGTGCGGCCATCACGCCTCCTCCCGAGCCATAGTGGCCAAAGCCTTCCGGCACGGTTTTTGCGGCCGACTGCGCTCAGAGACGCAGAAGAGCTGGTGAAGAAGTGCAACGGCTGCCAACGCTTCGCCAAGCAAAGGAACACGCCGGCTTCCGCCTTGAAGACCATCCCCATTACCTGGCCATTTGCCGTATGGGGCTTGGATATGGTGGGCCCATTCAAAACAGCCCGAGCGGCATGACTCATCTCTTGGTGATGATTGACAAGTTCACTAAGTGGATCGAAGCCAAGCCAATCAAGAAGGCTGGACGGCTCCACGGCCGTCACATTCCTCAAAGAAATAATCGTGAGATATGGCTACCCGCATAGCATCATCACCGACAACGGCGGCAACTTCGCCGAAGGCATCTTCAAACGCTACTGCGGAGAAATGGGGATCCGGATGGACCTATCGTCCGTGGCGCACCCGGAGACCAACGGCCAAGTGGAGAAAGCCAACGGCTTGATCCTAGCCGGCATCCGGCCCAGGCTGGTGGAGCCGCTTGAGCGCTCAGCCGGCTGCTGGATTGAAGAGCTGCCCAGTGTGTTTGTGGAGCCTGCGCACGACGCCAAACCGCTCGGTCGGGTTCACGCCCTTCTTCCTCGTATACGGGGCCGAAGCCGTCCTGCCGGCGATATCGAGCACGACGCGCCAAGAATCAAGCTCTACACGGAGGCTGAAGCCAAAGAAGCTCGCGAAGATGGAGTCGACCTGGTTGAAGAGGTCCGGCTGATGGCCGAATCCAGGTCAACCGTATATCAGCAAAGCCTCCGTCGCTACCACAGCCGGAAGGTCAAGACCTTAGTATTCCGAGAAGGAGACCTAGTGCTCCGGCTGATCCAGCGGACAGCCGGACAGCATAAACTAGCATCCCCATGGGAGGGTCCCTTCATCGTGAGCAAGGCCGTAGGCAATGATTCCTACTATCTCATAGATGCCCAAGAGGCTAAGAAAAACAAGCCGGACAAGGCTGACGAGGAGACTAAACGTCCCTGGAATGTCAGGTTACTCCGCCCATTTTACACATGAGAGCAGGAATGTATGTATCCCTTGTATCCCTTTTGTAAGCTATGAAAAGCACGCGCCAAGAGCGCCGTTCCCGACAAGTTTTTCGCGTACTTTACCTTGTTTCGCCAATTGGCTTGAACCCTCTCACTCGGTCGGCTCAGTAACGTGATCCGGTTTCCGACAGCCGGCTTCCGAACCAGCTACAGACCGCAACCCGGCTGTCCGGCTGGCGGGAGTAAGGCCTAGGGAGCCGGCACGCGAAAACGACTAAGGGAAAGAGTAAAGCGAGTTGACTTGCAAACTTTCATAAAGTGTCGGATTGCCGAATTCAGCTCGTTCGGCGGAAATGCTTGTCGGCCTCCCTCGGCGGCCCGCTCTTGATCCGGCGACGGATCGCAAGTCGGACGTACGGCCGGCAAGAGCACGGCCAAAGAGTGGGGCGGATAGGAAAAAGCGAACAAGTCGAAAGAAAGCAAGCCGGCACACAAATGATTAACAAACACATTAAAGTGTGCCTTAATAAAAGGATAATTATATTGTCTTACATATGCACCCGGCATCCCGGGGATTTAATAAATTGTCTTGGCAAAAGCAACAATCAAAAGACAGGTAAACTAAGCGCCAGCTGGAGGAGCATCAGTGGAGCCGGCGGCCGGGTCATCCTCAAGCACGTCCTCCGCCTCCTCATCGTCCATGTACTCTCCATCGGACGAGAGGAGGGTTCGGGTCCGCGACGAAGAGGGCCTTGTCGACGAACTCGGCGATGGCGGCTGGCTCGAGCAAGGCGGGCGGCCTTGAGATCGGCTGGGAGCTTGTCCTCCACGGCGGCTCGCCGGAACTCAAGCTGCCCCAGGTCCACCTCGTTGTACCAAGAGAGGACGAAGGACAGCGCCATGTCGGCACCGGCGCGCGTGGCCGACTCCTTCCAGTCGAGGAAACGATCCGGTGCCCGCTCCATCGCAGCGACGAGGCCAGAGATATCTCGCGGCGCCGCCTCTTCGAGGCCACGGCATGGGCACCGGCTCTTCGGCCGCCTTCCGAAGCTCCCAGCCAAGCTTGGTGATGGGCTCGATGCGGGCACTCATGGACGCCAGATGATCCTCCATGGAGAAATACTCCGAGCTGCCCTCGCCAGTCGCTTGCCTCCGAGACTCGCGCTCAACGCCAACGGCTGCCAAGGCCGCATCCTGCGTCTCTGGGAAGGCCGCTGCGGGAAGAAACATGTCAGAAACAAGCAAGACTAAACAAGCCGAAATAAGCTGAAAAATGCAAATTTTCGAAGTCCTAAAGTAAGCCTGGCGGCAGCCGGCACGAACCAGCGCCCCGGCCCGAAGATGGAGATAGCGAAAGAAGATAAGTTTCGGCTGCCGGCTACCAACCAAGGCGGCAGCCGACAGCCGAAAGCCGGCAATGGGAAGGAAACACGAGAGGCACTCACCCGACAAGCCGCGATCAAGCGCGCCAATCCCCTCCGTCCGGCGCTTGGCGGTGGCGGTCGGCTCCGTGGACTTGGTGGAGACTTCCTCTGAAGCGCAAGCCGTTGCCGCTCCACCTCGTCCGGCCGCCTGCTCGGCTCCGCCGGCTTCTCCTCCCCGTCCTTCTTGAGGGCAGCGAGCTCCTTAAGGTGGTTACTGCTCCGGCTGGCGCAGCCGCGTCGGCTCCGATCAGCCGGTTTAAGCTTGCGGGCGGCGGATCGGCCCGCCTCCTCGCTCACGGCGCATTGGTCGCGAGCGGCTCGGAGATCCGACTCCGGCTGTGGGACCTTGGCGGCTTCAACTACAAGTCGGCCGAGAAAGAAATGTCAGCCAACCAAGATTAGAAAGAAAACAAGACATCAAGTCGAAAGAAGCATAGAGCTCACCCTTGGCGGCTTCCGGCTCGCGGGCCAAGTCGGCCCGATCCGGCTTGGCCTTGTGGTAGTGGGTCACGGCGCGGTTGTACGGAGCGGTGCGCCGATCCGCCACAGCCTAAGGAAAAAGGGGAAAGTTAGTCAATCAAGCGAAACCCGTGCCGGCTCCAAGCAGCCGGCCCATGCCTCGGAGGGCTACCAGGATAATAATCAGATCAAAAACAGTCGAAGCTTACCTTGCTGGCTTCCTCCACCTTGGCGACGTCAGCCGCGGCCCCGGTTGCCATGGCCTTGAGGTTGGCCTGCAGGCCGGAGAAGAACATCTCCACCGATGCTTGGCCGGGGTTCCCCTCCCGGCTGGTCACCTCGTAGGAGTCGGCGCGGAGCCACGCCTGCTCCATGGTGGCAGCCGAGCCGAGGCTGGAGTCGGAGGCGGACGGCACTGAAGAAGAAGTGCGCCCTTGGCCACGTGCGGGCCTTGCGGTGACGCCGTTGGAGTCCCCATCCTCACCAGCGCGCGCGAGTCGGCGCCCTCCGTGCGCACCGGCTCGTCGCTTGCCGGCTCCCGTCGAGCCGGCTCCTCCGTCGTCGGCTGCGGTGGCGGCATCGCTCCGGGCGCAGCAGATGGCCCAGCCGGCCCAGTCGCCTCCGGCGCCTGAGGTGCCTCCTCCGGACTTTCGTCCAGCACCACCACGCTCGGCCTGGCTCCGGCTCCGATCGTGGGCGGCGCAGCCCTCCCGGCTCCGGTTCCGGTCGCAGGCGGTGCGGAGCTGCCGGCTCCGGCTCCGGTCGATGGCGGCATTCCCAGACCAGCCCCGGCAGGCTGGGCCAAGAGGACGAGTCCGGCACGGGAACATGTCGTCCGGCGTCGCACGGCGAGCCGGCTCAGCCCGCGTGCCGCGATCGGGCGGCGAGGCCAGCGGCACGGCGAAGGAAGGCGCCCCTGCGGCGGGCGGCGGCGGTGTAGATGCGCGCGAGGAAGGCTGCGGCGTCCGCTCCCTCTGGCTGGCGGGGAAGCGGCGACACAACGCGCGGAGCTTGCCGGGAGCCGCCGCCACGGGCAAACTTGATAGGGGCCCTAGCCGGATAAACGAGAGAGATAGTAAGCACAAAAGTAAGGAAAGAAAAGGAATCAAACAAGAAAAAGAGAGAAAGAACTCACCCGGCCTTCTCCGGGACCATCTTCGGCTGCGGCCGGCGCTGCTTCTTCGCCTTCGCCTCCAAGGCGGCGGTGGAGCCGGCTCGCTTCGTGCCCTTGGGCGCCGAAGTCGCCGTGGTGCTTGGCGGCCTCGCACGCGAGAGGCACGGCGGCTATGGGCCCGTGCCAGACGTCGCCGGCTCCACCTCCTCCTCCTGCTGCTGCGGAGAAGGGGGCGGGTTGTGCTCCCCCTGGCCGCCTAGATCAGGCGCCTGCGGCAGGTCGTCGTCGCCGGCATGCTCGCCGGCTTGGTCGGCCGGATCGACGAGATCCGGCGTCCACCTCTTCGTCGCCAGGTCGCCGTCCTCGGCGTTCTGGCGCTCAAAAAGCTAGAAAGACGGAAAAAACATGAACATATGACAAGCCGGAAGTCGGCAGAAGAAAAAGGAAGTCGGCCTCGCAGCCGCAAGCCGGAAAATGGCAGAGACATGAGACTTACCCGCGCCGGCGGATGCTCCCTGTCGCGAGCGCCAGCCCGTAGCTCCAGCTCTCCGTCATGTTCGCCTTGGTGATGTGGTTCACCCGGCTGGCCACACAGGCCTTGTTGAGCGGCGCCTTGGACGTCCGGTTCGGGTCGAACCGGCCGGACATGTGCCCAATCTTGTGGGAGCGCATGCGGAGCGGCAGCACGCGGCGCTCGGCGATGGTGCGAGAGGAGATCCTCGGCGGTCAGCCCGCCTTTAGTGGCTGTCGCCGGGAAATCCCACGGCGAGGTTCACCTCGGCGTCCGGATCCGTCGAGCGAGCGTTGTGGCTCCGGTTGATCCGGCCGGCCGGAGGAGCCGGGTTGAACTCCGGCAAATTGATCCGGTCGACGAGCGCCCCGTCGTTGCGCACGTAGAAGAATGACATACTGCCAATTCTTCACCGAGTCGACGGTGGGGATTTTGGGGAAAGGCGTACCGGGCCGGGTGTAGATCGAGCGGCGCCACGGGCCCGCAGGTGGCCGTCGATTGGTTTGGGCCTTCAAGTAGAAGAGCCGGCTCCGAAGTCGATGTCGGGCCACAGGCCGGCGTAAGCCTCCATGAACGCGACGTAGCGGCTCAGGAGGACGCACGCGTTGGCCGGCAGGTGGTGCGGCTGAAGGCCGAAATGGTCGAGGAACCGCCGGAAGAAGGTTGAAGCCGGCAGGCCCAGCCCGCGGTCGAGATGCGCGCCGAAAACGACGCGCTCGCCGGGCTCCGGCTTGGGCTCCGTCTCCTTGCCGGGCTCCCGCGTGATCACCCCCGCGGGATCCGCCGGAGCGCACCGGGCGCTCGATGTCGTCCTCCCGCATGTAGGAGCCCCTCCAAGATCCGGCGGGGGACGCCATTGACGAGGCCGAAGAAGAAGAAGACGACCACGAAAGGTGGAACGGCGAGGAGGAACCTTGCGACCGCGGCGGCGACAGCGGCGGCTGCGGACGCTCCGTCGAGACGCGCGGCCCCGTGGCGCCGGATTGATGGCGCGGCGGCGGCGGAACGGTGGAGTTTCGGTCGCCGGAGTTCGCCAGCGGAAGACGTTCGCCGGAGCGGCGAAGAGCTTGGGCGCGCGGAGAGCGACGGAGGCGAGGGCGCGAGGAAGAAGAAGTGAGCAAGTGCCGCCTCGGTACCCTCCCCGCGGCATTTATAGCCGACCGCGGCGGGCAAGTTGGCCTCCACGTGGCGATCGTGGGCCACGCCTCCGGATTTCTGCGCGGTAACTCCCCCACGATCGCTACGGTTATCGAAACGGCCACACCACGTCGCCCACGACCGCACCGGATCCGGAGGGACATTGATGTGACCGGACGAACCGACGGCCGGGCCGGGCGTCGGACCGGTCAAGTCGGGCGCGGGACCCGAGCGGCGGAGACTCGGCGCGCGGCAAGCCGGAGCCGGACGAAAAGTTCCACTCGAACTAAAACTCTTCAGCAAGGCGGAGGCGCCATCAAATCTTGCAAGAAAGCAAAAACTATACAAGTGTAAAAAGCGGCCGGCTAAAAGGAAATCCTCAGTCGGCCCCTCCAAGTGCCGTCAAATATATTCATGAAGCCAGGAAAACCTGCCTAGGTCCTTCTAAACGCAGGACCTTGCCAGCTTCGGGGGCTAATGTCGGGGGGAGACCCGGGTAGGGCAATGGACGCGGAGCAGCCGGCTGGCCAGCGGCCGGCTCGCGGCAAAGGCCGGGCGAGGAGCGGCCGGGTGGCGCCGTGGCCGGCTGGTCCGGAAGCCGGCTGGCTCTAGGTCCTAGTCGGCCTAGCTACGGCCGCCAATGCTGTAGTTGGGCCGGCTTCTACAAGCCATATCCGACTGGGGGTCCGCACCTCAGACCGACTCGAGGCTGGCGAGTCTTGCACGGGAAGGAACCGGGTTGGTGATCCGGGTTCCCAAAGTCCACGCTGACTTCATCTTCCGTAAAGCACGGGGCACTGTGGAGCAATAGTGCCACGCGCCGGACAGGCCATCATGGCTTACGACGCGCCGTACGGGCTACGGTGGGCTGACGGCGACGGAGACACTTCCTCTCCATACCGCTGACACGAGCGGCCGGATGGGACAGGCCACGACGCCTCAACGGCTCCTGACGTCACCGCCTCGGGAAGGAGCGGAAGCCGAAGCCGGCCAAGCCGGCCGGTAGACTATAGGGTCTTATATGTAAAGTGCCGGTGCCTATATAAGCCGCACTACCCCTCTCGTGCGGGGAGGATCGAACACTTATTGCTTTCACCTACCTACGGCGCTGCCTGTGAGAGAGACCATCGTCTCCCTTAGCCTCTCGGGGCCGGCCGGATACAGCTCTAGGAGCACCATTGTCTTGTGTGATTACCATATACACTCATAGCAGGAGTAGAGGTTTTACCTCCACCGGAGGGCCTCGAACCTGGGTACGTCTCCGTGTCGCTCGTGCCCAAACCCGCTTCCGGATACCGCCGTGAGATCTCTCAGGAGCCCCTTCGATTAGCCACCCTATGGCATATGCCGTGACGATACCACGACAGGGTAGATGTTATTCCTTTCTCATGTAGAGGTTAGCTGGTACCTGATTTTCTTGCTGGCTGACGGGATGTTGTTGAAATCCCTGAAAGAGTAGCCAGATCAAGATTGCTGGACAGTGTTCTGGTGAGTTCTGTCTGTGAAGTTTACGGTTCAAATGCTTGAAACGAGTCGCCGGATCGAGATCCCCGACGGGATGTTTGTTCTAATCCTGGAGGATGTTGATTCTACTCTTCGATTTGGATCCGGGTGGTAGATGTAACTGGATCTGGTTTCATGGAGCAGGAGGAAGAAGAACGTACGGCAGAGAGGGGAAAGTTTCACGTTTTTGGTGCTGTGGTTGTTTTCGGGACGAGTTGGTCCCCCTTTTTTGACGATTGGCTGGTGCCAACCTGTGTTCACACGGGACAGCACGTGGTGGTCCACGTTTTTTCTTTTTCAGGAAGTCCTTACCATTCAAAAAAGGAAAGTTTTGGTTGACCTGGCTGTAACTTAAAACTAGGTTGACCTGAACGTAGTCGCGTCCGAACATAAAAGCAACACAATCCAAACATCATGTATCCTGAATTTATAAATGAATGAATCAAAACCATGGGCAGCCTTGAGCAAGAGCAGTAGGCGGTGCAGCCGCACATGCCCTCAAGAATCAAGGCCCGGCCCAGGTGAGATATTTAATGGATATAGATAAGTGACATTAGTCCAAGGCCCACTCCTTCAGAAAACTGAATCAAACAAGCACATAGGCCCGCTATAATGCAATGTGCTTGTAAAAACAAATCATTTTTAAAGCACTAGTGTTTATCTGTATAGTAAAAAAGACTAGTTAACTATATTTCGCTTATACTATAAATAAACATCGATGTTAAGTAAGATCTGGATTATTTTTGTAAGCGTCTCTCTAAACATCTTACATTGTAAATGTTGATCAAACATAAAGACGACAATGCATGTTACACATTTTTTTTTAGATAAATGGTGCTTTATTACTTTAGTAAGCAATTACACCCGACCTCTGCATAGCTAAGTGCACACAGCCGTTCGAATGTCACAAAAAGTCTCAACTACGAAAAAAAGGCGGATTACATATGAAACATGAGTAATTGTAAAAACGCATAGGGTGAAGGTGGTGGACCAATCCTTAGATTATGCTGCCACCTATGTAGGAAAAAAGTATCCCTCGTCGTATCTTCCAACCGTGTACAGACCTCAAAGTAGCATATCAAAATGTTTGATAAGTTTCATATCAAAGTAGGCCCCAAAGTAGGAGAAATGCACTTTTGATCCCTTACCACGAAAACAAAATTCAAAATGTTAGAAAACTTGCGATTTTTTGGCATATCTTTGCATTCTAGGTGTGCTCGCTTAAAGTTTCGTAAAAAGCTGACATTTTTCGTGGCCAGCCCATAAGACTAATTCTAGATTCCTCCAAATTTTTCTATAATCAACAGGTTTTTTTCTTTTCATTTTGGATTTTAAAAAATATACGTAAAACAAAATCTACTAAATTTATTCTTTGATCTAAAATTTACTTAACTAGTATTTATAATACTTCAGGAGCTAATGAAACTATTTTGGCAAAATTCAATTTTAAAATGACAATGAAAAGTGCCTCGCAAAAGACTTAATCAGCACTGAATTTTATGTTTCTTACACAGGTCACATAAAAATTTGTAGTTTCTTGAACTAGCAACTTTTTAAGCATGTAGAATATAAAGATGTACATGTAACATTTTAATTTTTTTTTGACATTTTTTAATATGTTTAAAATACATTTTAAATGAAAGGACCATCTGCACCAAAGAAAAAAATTATAATATCATCAGAGTAGTTTTTTTCTCGAAATGGGGGAGAACCCCGGCTTCTGCATCAATCATGAGAGTAGTTGCTACTGAATTATAAACAACCGCTTCTATAAGTTCTAGACATGGCCTTTTTGCACCCAAGAGGATATGGTCCGAAGTTTTGAAGTGAGTTTTGAATTAATTTCAAATTGTCAAAAAAATTGAAAAAATGAGTTTAAAACTGAATACAAAGAGACAAGATCATGAGAAGCTGAATTTTAAGATCTGATCACTTGGTACATGCCGAACGGCCGGCAAGCTTAAGTAGTACACAATATTAGTAAACACTATATCTAATACAGTAATACCTTGATCAATCAACTATTAACCACGCACGACACATATGTACCGTGTTGCATGCATGGCCGATTGGCCAGGCTGATCGGAGTGGCAGGCAGCATCGTCGAGAGGCGATTCAGTCGGCAAGGCATGCAGGCAGGCAGCTAGATGCCTAGGCACCGGTGTAGATGCGCAGTTTGAACCCGAGGGTGATGACGGCGAAGAGGGTGAAGAAGACGAGGGTGTGGATGGTGATGGCCTTGCCGGTGGTGCGGTGGCTGCAGAAATCGACGCATCGGCGCGTCCCCGGCAGCTCGAGCAGCAACCCCGGCGAGAGCAGAACGAACAACACCACCCCAACCACCAGAGGGGCCCAGTCAATCATCTACCTTGTAACTATAATGTCTGCTGCTGGCGAGTATGTGTTTCAGCTGCCGCCTCTGCTGAGTGCTGAAGTACTGATGGTGGGGGTGGAGGATGAGCACGAAGGAATGTGGAGACCAAAAAGATGGAGGAATCAATGAGGAATGAGACATGGACCTGCTTTGATGCTGAAGGAAAAGAAGGATGAAGATGCCACTGGATGAGGGTATATCATTGACTCATTGAGTGATTGCCCATGTTTGATCGGGTGGCCATCAACTTTTTTTTTTGACAGGAACGCAAGCACTCCATTAAGACACGGCAATGTCGCCGGCCACAAGACGTACATCATCTGGGTATCCGACACCCACATAGAATGAGTGTTATGGTCCATACCCATACCCAATGCTGCTAAAACATGAGCAGGCTTATTACATGCCCTTGGGCAAAACTCAACACTGAAGTCTAAAAACTCGGTAGCTAGATGGAACTTGATATCTAGAAAAAAAAGCTGTCCCAGACGAGAATGATCAAACGATGAAGATTGAATAGCTTGCTTGAGTGCTTGGCAGTTCGTGGAAATAACCAAGCATCCAATTCCCAGTTGATCAGCTAAGCGAACTCCATTATGCAGGGCAATAGTTTCAGTGTGCAGTGCATCCTATGCAAGTTCTACCTTTCCCGCATCAGCAAAGACAATACCACCTGCACTGTCCCGGGCAATAACCCCCCTGCCACCAGATCTAGAGCACTCCACGAGCGCCCCATCCGTGTTCAGTTTAATGAAGTTCTCTGGAGCGAAATTTAGTACAGTTGTAGCATTGGATTTTGGTTTAAAGAATTGAATCCATTCATCGGTGTTTCGCTTGACAAGGAACTGAAATTCATCTGTAGAGAGGCGCTTCTCCTTATGATTCTCTTTGTTCCGTTCAGACCACCAGCACCACAACAGAGCGACCATGGTCAAGGGTCCTTGGCAAGACATGAATTCTTGTCTGAGTATTCTCCATAGGATTTGACTCTCTTGCAACGAAAAATAGATGTCCGCCATGTTCGAACTGACGCCGACAGACTACACAGTTGGTATCCAAGTCCACACCTCTTCTAGCTATGTTCATGTGCATCGGATGACTATTGTGTCCAAACCGCCAGAGAAAGTGGTGCACCTTGGCCGGGCAGTGGAGACTCCATAATTTTTCCAAGTTTCTTTCAACCAGGAATCTCCATCAGCAGACATTCCAATGTGGTTGGACGCCTTCAATTCCTGTGTAACCATATGAACTCGACATGCAGACTTTACACGAAAAATACCTTTTGTATCAAAATGCCGCGTCTTCCTGTGTAAAAGTCTGCTTAACCAGCTCGGTTATCCAAATTGATCCCTCTGGATCGATCAGTTCAGACACCCTAGTAACTTGATGGTGTCCTTATGGGGAGGAAGGGAAGGCCATCAAATTTTAAGCTAGTACAAGTGTGCAACTAGTGGCAGGGATTCAGTGGCTGCGCCTTCCCAAGGGTACAATCAGAACCTCTTTGAAAATATGCATTAGAGAATGTATCAGCTAGATACTTTAAAAATAATTAATAAAAATACTTCATTTTCGGAAAAAAGGGGAATCACGGAGGGCTCCCCCGTGTTGCTCTGGTGAGTGGTGACTGGTGGTGACACCGGGGTTAACCGAACTCTAGCCCATGTTGTTGTAATCTCCTTTGTATTTTTACTGTTTCGGCATGTTTGAGCTAACTGATTTTCTTTTTGTTGTGCTAATTGCTTGATACGTCGGATTGGATCATATATTTTTTCCTAAGGACTTTTTTGCACTGCATTTCATAGGATTTGTTTCATCAATACAAGCTCTTGGATAAAATCATTTGTTTTTTTTGTGACACAATCAAACAAATAAAAAACCTGTTGACTCACAATGAGCATGACATCGAAATCCAGCGAATCAAAGATTCCCTTTATGGTGTCAGCGGCCTCGATCAGTGCGATGGTGATGTGTTTTGGACAATCACGGCGGCAACATATCTCCATGCACCTATTTTGAATAGAGTGGTGATTGTGGGAAGCACAAGGCCGAGAGAGAACATAGGGGATGATTATAGAGGTGGCATGTGGGAGCAGCCCAGCAGGTGTGCACATTGTGTTCCATTAGATATTATGTTACCCCAAAATAAGTAGCTCGTTTGTTCTTTTCGATCTAATATTTTCAATCCACTTAACGCCAAGTGAGACATGCCTAATGCTTACAGTTTCCTAGCAACACATGATCTTTAGAGTATTTCCAAAAAGATGTAAATTTACGGCAGGCGAGGTACTCACAAGGAGTTTAATTTTAGAAGTAATAAGAAGTTAGATTCGCTTCCCTGGATACTTGAACCTAAATGAGTGGGTCCTACATTCGCTCTCCTAGCCCGGTGAGTAAGTATCACATCCTCAACATTATATAAATTAGTAAACAAAAGTTTTAATGTCAATAACCAACCCAATATATCATACAACTACTCAGCTAAGGTATGTTATACTATGTAATTAGAAGTAAGAGAATAAATCTCTCTTTTTTTTCTACATCAAAGCTTGGGCAAAGTTTATTACTCCCTTCACTTCAGATTCATTGTAGTTCTAGTTTAATCCTAAGTATAGCTTTTATAAATTTGACAATTTTCACACAAAAAAGGTATCAATATTTAAATCATAAAGTGATTTTCGTTAGATTTATCCTACATTATACTCCCTTCATTTGGATTTGTAATGCATGCATTTAGTTTAAGAAAAACTTTAACCGCGAGTTTGCTCAATAAAATATGATATATATGCCACAAAAAATATACTCTTGGTTTCATATTCAACACTATATATTTATGACATATAATTTATATTTTATTTATCAGTTAATGTTCATTTTTTTCATTTAATATGTGCATGTATTATAAAATCAAATGGAGGGAGTAATTTATTATTATATATATTAAGTAGTAGTTTTTAACAGTTTAATTTAAGAAAAATAGAAGTTTTAAATTAATTAGAAGTAGAGGAAATAAATTCCTCTCTCCATCCCCAGATACATGGCGATAAATATAGCCAAAAACTAAACTCTTTTTGAAGTCTTGCCAAGTATATATATAAAAGTATGAAGCAAAATTTTAAAACGTTTACATCATTGATATGGACATGCCCTTAATTTACTGCTAATCGACAAATTTGCATCGAGTACTTAGTCAGCTAGTGATTGAAAACTTGTACCCATAAACTCATGACTCCCTGAGAAATCCGAGGTTCTTTTGTTTTGTAAGTTCTAAAAACATGGGAATAAAAATTATTGTGATATCAATTCATTTATAAAGAAGATTCAAAAACACATGCATTTGACAAACTTACATCATAGCAATAGAAAGAACAAAAAGTTGCGATAAACGAGTAGCATATTATATTATAATACTAGCTATATGCCCGCGCGTTGCTGCGAAATATCAAAAGAAAAAAAGAATATGCTTGTTACTATGAAAGTATTGCATTGGTTTTTAAATGCGTGTATCCGCGCATGCTAACTAATATGTTGGCAACATATTAGGTAAATTTTTATGGTCCACGTTTTGAAAACTCTATAAGATTGAGAGTATATATATACAAAAATATAGTAATAAAGGGAGGTGGATGTTTTGACTGAATTGATCGCCTGCATTTTACCGTAATGTCTGCGTGTAGAAACAAAAGCCCTCCACAACACATTGCTCAATTCTTTGTATTTGATCTCTAGACTCTAGAGTGAGTTTCGCATCGACAAGCTATATAAGTATATAACTGTAGAACACAGTTGGTCTCCTCCAAACGCGCTCAGCAGTAGTGGCAGGATGGGGTTTGTCAGTTCGAGATAGTCTCACGGAGGGGTTCCAAGGCCTGGTTGAACATTGTCCCTCCCCGCCGCTGAACGCTGACGTGAGCCTGTCTCTTGGCTCCCCTGCACCCCGTGCCGAACTGCCGACCCGGATCAATCGAGGCGTCTATCCTGTTAATTTTAAAGATTAGAGCCATGCAGCGGCAGCATTACTTAGGCTTTTTTTCGAACATACGGCATGCACGTGACAAAGCGCTAGATCAGAGAAAGGAAAAAACGAAAATAGGCAACCGGTGCAGCTCACAGGAGTTGGGGAGAGGTCAGTAGCTTGCAGGAATAGACGGCCAACAACCTTGTTGTTGGTACGAAGGCCAGGCATAGACAGAGGGCACCTGGGCGTTGGTAAGTGGTAACGGATGGCCGTTACATGTGAGTCGGGAGCAGAGATAAGACCTGCCGTCGAGGATAAAGCCTATATGGGTTGTAATAAACTCGTTGTAGGATTGTGATAGACCATTTTTAGTGTTAATTGATGTGTTTCATATGTTCTATGTTTTGTTTTAAATATTGTTGATGTATGTGTTTTCAAAGCATGTTAAATGAAAAACGTGTTAAATATTGTTGACACCATGTATGAATAGAATCTGATTACTGGGATCAGACCCATCTAACTGTATAGATCATCTACGAAAATATGTTGAAAAAATAATAATGGACTACAAAAAGGCCGAATTCCAGCAAATAAAATGGTTGTAGAAAGATTAAGACCCAAAAGAGAGACGAAAAAAAGGGTAAGCCTGAAAAGACAAATGGACCAAAAGGGCCAACAGCTAGAAAAAAATGCTGAAATCATTGGGCTTGGCCCATATAGACCATCGAAATGGCCAGGGCTGATTTTAAATTAATAGGATTTAATTTCATCATAATTTTACCACGTAGGATCTGATGTTGCATGGCCACATTGTCGGTGATGATATTGAATCGTTATAAATTGGATCATCATAAAGGTTATAGCGATTTAATATCATCATGGATGATTAATACGGTTCCAAGTAGAAGGTCATGTTGGTTGATTTCTGACGCACCATTTTTGACGATCCATTTTTCGCCACCAGATTGGTTGATTTCTGACACACCGTTTTTGACGATCCATTTTTCGCCACAAGAACGTCATAATTTGAATATTGTGACGATTTAGTGATGAAAAAGAAAGGGCGTAAGTCAACATATTTCTTGTAGCGTGATGCAGTTAAGTGATTATTATACTGGTAAAAACCTTGGCCCTCTATGTATTCATAGAAATCATAACAAGAGATCTAAACATATTGTAAAACTAGTTAAGTTCATAAGAATGTTTCCTGTATTTTCTATTTTGAACCAAATAACTAAATGGTGTCACTGAACAAAAAATTCTAGGACCAGACTACGTAGCAGCGGTGCATCCGGGGATTATAGTGTGGTGACTCACTCCTCTAATGAATATGCGATTACAGCTCCAAGATTTCATCAATATTTGAAATTTTGAAACTTGTATCTCTTCAAATATCTTTGTTTCATTGTCGACTAGTTGGGAGATCTTTGAAAATAGATCCTATGTTGACATATTTTTTTTTATAACTATCATAAACGTAACTACTTGCGAGATTATGAATACTTAGCTAACAAATTATAATAACTTGATTGCGAAGATCATTATACGTATACGGAAAACTCGCATGATAGTAATTTCATGGCATGATACCAGCTCTTAGCTGTCAGACCACTTGAATATGGACTATTTACATAGGTAGTTGCTCCTAGTCTGGTAACAATATAAGGTTATTTGAAACATAGCAATACATTTTGAAATCCTCGTGGAGATGAGTGAAGATGGACAACTGATCAGGTTAATTGACGTTTAGAAAGTAAATCATTCCAACTTTTTTACTTAATAATTTATGTGATAATATTAGCATGAATAGATAGATTTCTACATGATTTACACACATACACGTGGTACTTATATTTTCTCAAACTTGTATTTCCTCTCCTCCATCCAGCCACAAACAAATCGAAGTATAAATTTTTATGATAAATCACCAGGTGGGGAAGAAAGTGTATTGAGAAGGTGTCACTCACCATCTTTGCCTTTTTAATTCCCCACTTTAATGAACTAAGGTCATTTAAAAAATAAGGAGGTTGTGTATTGAATATGATTTAGCTTGATTCACGTCTGATGAGAGAGAAGCAAATTTTCTTTTTAAAATGCACTGGAAAGATAAGAATACACTCCTTATGAACAATTCTTAAAGCAAAACATCAATTCATTTCTAGATTTAGTACAGAACGCCAGGTTGGAGAAGAAAGGGTCCTGAAGGGGCGACAAGAACCCTGATCCAACACCTTCTGTATCGTGAGCCTCCAGTCTCACTGTTCTCCCGTTTTAAAAAGGTAGTCTCACCGTGGAAACTCAAAACTGGTCTGTGATGCATATGCCCCGGTATGTACAAATTATATTTGAAAAAGTTAAGAAAATCTACATGTAGAGGGTACGTTAAAGTTTCGCACAAAACCGAAATTTTTATGCCTTATGTAAAAAAAAATGTCTCAAGAAATGAACTATTTTAGCACCAAATTTTTTCTTTTTCACAGAGAGCATAAAACATGTCGGGTTTTGGTAAAACAACTTTGTAAGTATGTAACATATCAATATATACAAGAGACATTTTTTATATCTATTTAGCATTTTTAAATATATTTAAAATACATTTCAAATGAAAGCTGCATATGTACCTGCAGAAGCACCCTTGCGGTCTGACCGTTCGTTTTTCCTTCTCCTGTGGCGAAGGATGGAGACACTAGGGGCGCGTTTGGTAGCCTGCATCCCCTTGGCTCGCATGGGGGGAGCAATTTTCGGCCCGTTTGGATGCCTGGGCCGAGCGGCGTTCTCGCATTAACCGGTTCTCAAAGCACCCCTGGGACAGGCCCTGGAGGAACGTCCGGAATGGTAGTTTCTCCGGGGCTAGGCCCGTTGCGGCCAGAAGGCTGCACGCGTGGGGAAGGGAGGCGGAGACGCCGCGTCCCTTCGGGAACACGCGCCATAATTAGCCTCACCGCTCCCCTCTCCTTTCTCTCACTCGCGACCACACTCTCACCTCCCCCAAACTGTCACATCACCTGGCGGTTCCCCTCCCGCCGACCAATCCGCCGCACCGACGCAGGGAGGAGCACTGCTACCGGAGGAGGAGACGTCGGCGCCGAGGACCTCGACATCAGCCGCAATCTGCTCCGTGGACCTCATCGGAATCTCGTCTTCGCCCGCGACGGCGAGCTCTTCCTCTGCCGGAAGAATGGCGGTAACGACCCCTCCTTCTCACCTTCGTACTCGTTCTGTTGAAACATATGCCATTTTCGGGCATTTCCGATGACATGCACATTAGATCTGCTAGGATTTCCGTTAGGATAGCGGTCAGATTGACGTTTTACAAGGTGTTCGTCCCCATTTCTTGCATTTCTTGTCCAGTTCTTGCATTTCGCGGTCTCGATTTGCTTAGATCTGTTACTATAGTGTCGGATTGCGGTAGATCCTTCCTAGACCGGCCTTTAGATTGCTGAAACTGGCAGATCTTACTGTGCATGCATAGAGGCGAATGTTTTTTTGTGTTCTGGTTTACCATGTTGTCATTGTTGTGCGAAAAGTTGAGCTGAGTCGCGCTAGTTTGTTCAGATGCAAGAGGAGTGGTAGGACTTGAAGAAGGAAATTGCAATGCTCAAGAATATGCAGAGAACAGAAGCACAAGTGATGAGGGCTAAGAAACAGGAATGGGAGGCAGAAAAACAGGCTTTGGAGGCTGAGAAGAGAAAGCTAGTGAACTTTGCAACCAAGGACAAGCTCAAGGGGATCAGGGCTACTTGTGATGAGTGATGAATGTGATGTAGACGTACTATATGAGAATTTGTAATGTGGCCTAAGTACAATTTGTAATGTACCCTAAGTACCACTTGTAATGCACTCAATTTGAAGTGCCAATTATGTTGTTTCTTGATTGAACGAGGCCAATGATTATACCTTGAGATCATAGTATGAGGAGATGATTGATCAGAACCTATGGCATGACTTAACATAACCAAGCCATTGGTTCTGTTCAAACATCTCCTACATATGTCCTCATTGTATGAGGCCTCTGATGCCCTGCTTTGCGTGTTTCTGCTTCTTTAGTTCTGCATTGGCCAATGATTCAACTATGGCACAACGACATGCATGGTGCTGCCCTCAAACTTAGTCATGTGTGCCGTATTACTGGCACACTAGACTTAGTTTGGGGAAAGTCCCTCTGCTTGTCATGTGATCCAACATATGAGGCCTCGTTTTGGTATGTCTGGTGCATTGGCCAATGATTCAGCAAAGGAACAATGGAAGGCTAGGTGGTGGCCTCAAATTTAGTCATGTGTGCCACTGTCGTAGCACACTACACTTAGTTTGTGGCCACTCCCTATGCCTGTCGTGTGACCAACCGTATGAAGCCTTACGAATGTTACCAATGTCCGTTTTCATCTACACTACTTGTGAGCATGCACACCTCTAATTGCTTATGTTCTTCTGGCAGACTGAGAAGATCATGCTTGGGGCACCTGCTGAGGTTCCCGGCGAGGGGCCGGCGAAGAAGCATCGTGGAAGACCGGCTAAGGTCGGCCACTTCCACGACGAGCAAGGGCCGGCCACTTCCTCAAAATCATCTTCAAGCCCACCTTCGGCCGCCTCATTATCCCTAAAGCTTTCGTCAAGTGGTTCAGAGATATCCCTTCCAACATCATCGTCACCACCAACACCGGATGCAACTGGAGGATGACTACGAGGAGAGAAGGCGATGACGCATTCATCGACCAGGGATGGTCGGCCTTCGCCATCGCCCATCAGCTCAAGGTAGGCCAGTTCGTCACCTTCAGAAGGGTGTCCTCCTTGGAGTACAGAGTGGTCATCTTCGACCACACCTGCATTGAGGTGGTCAGCAGGTGCCCGTACCATGGCGGTCACACCAAGTGCGTCGTCTCCGAGCACCTTGTCTGAAGCTAACCTGGTGCCATGTCGTGTCTAGTTGTTGCTCGTGTCTAGTGTGTTGAACTATGATCATGTCTGCCTTCTCCAGAACTATGATCGTGTCTGCAAAATGTTGTGCCGTGAACTTGTGTCGTCTATGATCAATGCAGAGTTATCTATTGTCTATGATTATATTCTTACTTGTGTTGTTGATCGCTAGTAACCTCACCACTGAAGGGAAGAGGTTAGCACAACTGGATTATGGGTTGCAACCAAACAGCAGGGCTGCTACAAAGCCTTAAAACCGACTACCAAACTGCCAGAGTTCAAATCTCCAGGGGGCCGAAAAATCGCCGTGGAGACCAGCAAACAAATCGCTTTTATGGCTTGATCCATCTTAGACGCGCAATACTTCTATCTCACTGCGCCAGTGATGCAGAAAACCGGGCTCAGGCAACCAATCGGCACCCTGGGGACTGGGGAGTGCGAGCGAGACGCTCCTTCTGGTTCCTTCCGTCCGCTCCCACGCCACGCAACCCGCAGCGAAGGGTTTTCTCAAGTCTCAATGAGAACGGAACAGATTCTTTCCTCCTCCAGATGCACCACGAGCACATTCCTACCACGTCAATGACGTATGGGCCCATTATCACATCCAGACTACCATCTGCCCCACCTGTCGTGCGTATATCAGCTACTCCCACAGTCGGGACTGAGCTGGAGCCCACCTGCACGGCTTTCCCCCACCCTGCTCACCAGCTGGAGTACAAATTAATGCGTGGCTCCCCCTGCTTCAGTCCACTGCGTTTCCCAGAGAGTTCCAGCAAAATCCGATCCAGAAGCTGCTCAAAACTTGGGGATTTTGATAGAGAGAGATCAGGGAGGAGGGGAAATGGCGGACTGGGGCCCGGTGATCGTGGCGACGGTGCTCTTCGTGCTGCTCACGCCGGGGCTGCTGTGCACGCTGCCGGGGCGCGGCCGGGTGGCGGAGTTCGGGAGCATGCACACCAGCGGCCTCTCCATCCTCATCCACGCCGTCCTCTACTTCGCGCTCGTCACCATCTTCCTCATCGCCATCGGCGTCCACGTCTACGCTGGCTAGGCGCCTAGCGCACCCACCAACACCAGCATCGATCCACTGATTCCAGCTCTTCCCCCACTTGGATCTAGCGCTAAGATCTGGCTGATTGTTGGGCTATGTACGGTCTTTGCTTGTGAACTTTCAGTAACCGGGCTGTAAAGATCCGAGATGCTGCATATGTTGTGTTGTCTAAACTCGTGCGTAAGGCTCGTGCCAACGCGGGCGTTAGAGCGGGCGGTACCGCCGGCCCGGAGGCGAGAGCGGGGCAATAGTGAGGCGAGACGGTAGCGCGGGGCGGTGGATCCACCGCCCGGTGGTAGCGTCCGCTGCCGCCCGCGCTGGTGCCGAGAGGGGGGCGAGAAGGGGGCGAGAGCGGGAGCGGCGCGCTGGCGGGTGGGGGCGAGAGCGGGTGGCGCGATTTGATTCGTCCACGTCAGCAAGCCGTTGGGTGATGTGGAGGAGGGAGAAGTGAGAGCTGGGACTATAGCCCGTGCATTGGCACCGTGGAATGAGAGTGGGGTGAGGGTGAGGGTAAAAGCTGACGTGGCGAGGCTATAATATGTGATGCATTGGCACCAGCCTAACAGGTGTTTCGGTTGTGAAACAATCTCGTGTCCTCGACTATTTATTTATTTTTTCGGAAAATCCACCAATCTATTGATAATTATTAAGTGTAATAAAAAACTCTAAAAATAAAACAAGTTACACGTTAGATTCTTGGATCACTTAGAGCAACTCCAACAGAGGCTCAATCTCGCGCGGTCGACTTGCATCCTCCAATAGACGCATTAAAATTATGCGTGTTGTAAAATTTTCTGCCCGACCTATAATTATTAAGTGTAGTAAAAAGCTTTAAAATTAAAATAAATCATAAATAAAGATTTTTGTATACATAGCGAAAAACTATAAATGCTATAGAAAGTCCAAGACATGTCGCCGTTCTCATTTCTTCCCACTTTGAGATATGGTACATGGATGTGAAATCATGGTGCTAAGGTTCAAAAGACCAACGCACAATAACTATTGCCATGAACCATAGATTAAACAAGTCGACTTGCAACTACATCAACAAACACAAACATCAACGAGATCCCTAATTTTCTAATAATACTATAAAAATTATAATATGCAGATACACTTCATTATGTATTCAACAATATTAACTTTATATTATAGTTGTTAATATTTTTCATAAACCTAGACATTTTTTTACATTGTTTGAGTTTAATTAAACTTTATACGTTTTATTTTGGGAAACGAGCGTACACTTTGTGAAAATATAATAAAAGCCATATACTCCCTTTGTTCCAATTTATGTTGGGCATGATTCCAAATTTGTAAAGTTTGATCAATTATTATTTATTAAAATACACAAACTTCTGTAAATAGATAATGATATTATTAGAATCGTAGTGAAATATAGTTTCATATTATATACATGATTTATCATAGATAATAATAACTTTTTCTATATACTAGGTTAAATTTTGCGTAGTTTTAACTTTCACTAAAACTTATATGCAACATAATGAAAACCTTATGGCACTTGTGTTCTAATGCTACTAATAAAAACCTTATGACACTTCTAGAATGTGTTTGGTTACGGAATCAAGCTGTATGTAATGAAACCGTTCTATTCCTGGAGCAATTTCATGTGTTTGGTTGTAGAACTAAAAAGGGAATATATTCCTAATATTCAGAATGCACTGATTCCATCGAATCAGTGAAATCTGGTTGAACCACTCGCTAACCATCACCGAGTCGAGCAAAAAAAGATTGGCTTAACCTCACCGTGCGACCCAAAACCTCTATGTCCTTTAGTCTCTCCCTTTCGTGTCCGTCGTCTCTTCATATCCTCTACTTCATCTCTCCAACTAGCTACGCGGCAACGGTGATACCGGGCTAGGAGTGGTGGCGGTTGTAACTAGGGGCGGAGTGGCAACTAGGGGCGGAGTGGCTCTCAGGCGAGCAATTGCGATTGAGGCCACATGAACCAGCAGCGGCGAGAATTTGGCAAGGCAGTGGCAATGATAGAACAATAAGGAGGCGGGGTCTAGCAAGCACATAGGTGGGGCAGCGGGGATTAGAGGCTTTGGCAGTGGCTCGCAATGGCGGTGGCGGCATGAACACGTGGAGGTGGCTTAAATTGATCACGACAATGGCAGGAATCCGACGCGGTGGCGGCAGGGAACCGGCGGCTGGTCTGTGTCTACTTGAGTTTTGCAGCACTGATCAAATTAGAGGAGCTAAAGTTTGTCATTTTTTTTTTGCAATTTTACTTGTGAGTATGTGTGAGATAATCTCACCATTGGTATGAAAGAGCCGACTTCAATCCAGTTTTAGGCATTCCATAACACTTATTTTGTCCAAACCAAACAAAAAATGGAACCATTCCATTCTACCATTTTGTCCAAACCAAACACAACAATTGAATTGTTCCATTACAGTGGAATGGAACCATGACATTCCATTCCACTTCATTCAACCTAGTATCGTAGTGCATTATACTCCCTATATGATACTTTGCATTGCAAGTGGCTTAAGTCGAACGTTGGAAGTGCTCTAAATTTGTTGTTCTGCAGTGGCACATGACTCTTTAGTGACTCCAAATATACAATTAAATGAAAATAATAATGTGAGTAGCCAACAAAAAATATCACACGAGTACACTAATAATGCTCGTTAAATCATCTAACAAGAGGTAATAAATAAATAATTTTTCACATCTATCCACCATGAAGCTTGTGCAGATTTTATTAGTTTATAGGCAAACAACGTCTTATTCTCTCTCATGTTTTATTTATTGTCTCATCACAAAAAATACACTACATAGAAAATTCAAGCAACAGTTACAATGCTACTACTTCGAAGATGCCTTAATTTATTACTAAATGCACACTTATGTTGTCATCGGTATGCAGTAGTTATCATCCTTGCAACCGTCGGCTAGATGAACTACCCAAAACTCGTGGTTACTCCACTAAAACCAATCGATGTACTTTACCTTCATTGACGTCTTTTAGGTAGTAGGGTCTATGAAACTGAGAATAAAAAGTGCATACTATGGTATGGATAGAGTATACACAAGAGATGATTGAAAAACAAAACAGAATTAAGCGAACCGGGGTGTATTGTTTGCAGTATAAGCATGGTCAAATTAATGTCAAACCACATGCCATGGTGTAGTTAGGTAATCATTATACCGATAAAGACTTTTGTTGGGTAGATCATCATGGAAATTATAAAAAGAGGTCCAAACAGACTATAAAACTATATTTAAAGAAATGCTTTTTACGTTTTCCTTTGTTCAATTTCATGCCCTTTAGGCCCGTTGGTTATTAATTCTCATCGCCATGGCATTAGAGATACAAAATTGTTCTTCGAGATTCCTGATCAACCGGCTAGGATCTCCAGTGGTCATGTTAATTGTGTTCACCGGATGCCTGTCCATCTAACCGCTCGGATTGCCTATGCTATAGTTCGCGGATCGCCAGTAGCGCAATGCCTGTAGTTGGTTGCCAACTCTTTCCATGAGAGAATGAGATCAAACATATCGGCACATAATTTTCCAAACATAATCATAAAACACAATACTCCGTATTTACTAACATGATTACTTCACCTCTGGACTAATGGTACGCCAGTGGTTTTTAAGATGGTATTCTTTGGTGTTTTTTGTTGGATTAGCAGCCAGGATATCCGTTGGAAGAAATAGACGGCTATTATTTATTTCAGCGTACTGTAAAAGAGCTTTTGCCAAATTAATGTCAAACCGCATGCAATCTTGTATAGAGAGAGCTGTGACCAGTGAAACGAAGGAGAGAGAGAGAGCTTTTGCCAAATTAATGTCAAACCGCATGCAATCTTGTACAGAGAGAGTTGTGACCAGTGAAACGAGAGAGAGATAGAGAGCTCGTGCACACATTCTGCAAGAAAATCAGAGAGAAGGCGTGGGACGCGAGCAGGTAGGAGCCGAGAAGATGCCGACTAAAATCCTAGATTCGTTAGATATGCAAGCAAAGATATTCGTTAGATACCCAGATATTAATTTTCCATGAATTTTTTTACCCCACCTCCTCTAAGACGGATGGAAATAATTATTATACTGATAAAGACCTTGGTTGCGTATACCATCGTGGAAATTATAAAAAGAGGTCCAAACATACCGTAAAACTGTGTTCGTAGGAATGTCGTAGGAATGTTTTTAATATTTTTCCTCCAAACAAAAAAACAAACTGTTACTAATCCTCTTATATATTTTGTTTTTCCTCTAAAACAAAAGACATACAACTTTTAAAAAAAAAATTAACACCACTCTATTAAGTAAACAGCAGGCCGTCTCATTAAAAACCTTCCAGTCCCCTTCGGTACACTGGAAGGAAAAGAGTGCATCTGGAACCTGCTGCCGCAAAATATATAACTATGTCTAGCTATCCCATGAGCAGCTTCATTTGCATCTCTGAAACAGTGTTTGAACTCATCATCCCCCACATGCGCTATAAGATCCATGCAATCAGCAAAAATAGCCAACATATCACCCCGCCATGCCTCCGTTCCTTTGCATGCATCAATGGTTTCGAGAGAGTCCGATTCAACTAGGATATTAGAGCATCCCATACGTTGCGCGAGGGCTAGGCCTTCTTTCATGGCTAGGGCTTCCGCAATCGACGCCGAGGCCAAGTTAGGGTAGAAGATAGAAGAGGCGGTAATGAATCGGCCTTGATAGTCTCTTAAGATCGCCCCAGCAGCACCAGATCCATCATTCTCATGAAAAGATCCATCCACGTTCACCTTTACTTGTCTTGGCTCAGGCTTAGACCAACTATTTTCAGAATTCTTAGGGGTCCTTCTCCGTTTCGCAGCATTTGAAGTAATCGTTAGGATCGACATGCGACAGTGGTGCATTGGAGCAACAACCTCGTCATGGGTACGCTTTTTTCTAATCCACCATAAGTACCAAGCAGCGACGAGGATGGTTTCAATAATACCAATGTTCTGAAAACCACGGAGTCTAGAATTCTGTCTCAAAATTATATACTCAACTCAGTCGCAGGTTGATATTTAAACAATAGGTGGCGTATATCTTCAGCATCAAGATGACATATGGGTCATTCATCACTTGTTCCGACATGGCGATTCACCATAATAGATTTTAGAGGCATGATTCCATGGAGAGCTCGCCATACAAAAATATGTATCTTACTTGGGAGCTCTGATGTCTACGCACGCTTCTATTCCTGTAGACAGTGTTGGGCCTCCAAGAGCAGAGGTTTGTAGAACAGCAGCAAGTTTCCCTTAAGTGAATCACCCAAGGTTTATCGAACTCAGGGAGGTAGAGGACAAAGATATCCCTCTCAAGCAACCCTGCAATTACGATACAAGAAGTCTCTTGTATCCCCAACACACCTAATACACTTGTCAGATGTATAGGTGCACTAGTTCGGCGAAGAGATAGTAAAATGCAAGTGATATGGATGCATATGAGTGGTAATAACAATCTGAATAAAATATGGCAGCAAGTAAACATGTAACAGAACTTGTTGGAAACGGTGTTTCAATGCTTAGAAATAAGGCCTAGGGATCATACTTTCACTAGTGGACACTCTCAACATTGATCACATAACTGAATAAACAAATACTACTTTCTCTACACTCTCTTGTTGGATGACAAACACCATTCATTGTGTAGGGCTACAAAAGCTCCCTCAAGCCGGAGTTAACAAGCTCCACAACATTCGGTGTTCATATTTAAGTAACCTTAGAGTGCATAATAGACCGTTGCAATTATACCGAGTACTAACATAGCATGCACACTGTCACCGTCAGGCTATGAAAGGGGGAATAGATCGCATCAATACTATCATAGTAATCGTTAACTCCATAATCTACAAGAGATTACAATCATAACCTATGTCAAGTACTACATGATGCACACACTGTCAGCATTACATCATGGAGGAGGAATAGAGTACTTTAATAACATCACTAGAGTAGCACGTAGATGATATTCAACTAGATCACAAAGCTCATGATCACATAAAGATCACATGGGAGAGAGAGATGAACCACATAGCTACCGGTACAGCCCTTAGCCTCGAGGGAGAACTACTCCCTCCTCATCATAGGAGACAGCAGCGGTGATGGAGATGGCGGTGGTGTCGATGAAGATGCCTTCCGGGGGCAATTCCCCGTCCCGGCGGCGTGCCGGAACAGAGACTTCTGTCCCCCGAATCTTGGCTTCGCGATGGCGGCGGCTCTGGAACTTTTCTCGTATCGTGGCTTATTGGTTTAGGGTTTTCGCGACGGAGGCTTTAAGCAGGCGGAAGGGCAGCCTCGGAGGGGTCCTGGTGGACCCACACCATAGGGCCCTCCCCCCCTTGGCTGCGCCGCCTTGTGGGGTGGGGCCCCTCTGGCTCCCCTCTGGCCCCTCTTCGGTGCTCTGGAAGCTTCCGGGAAAAATAAGATACTGGGCGTTGATTTCGTCCAATTCCGAGAATATTTCCTTTGTAGGATTTCTGAAACCAAAAACAGCAGAAAACGAGAACTGGCACTTCAAGCATCTTGTTAATAGGTTAGTTCCGGAAAATGCATATAAATGATGTAAAGTGTGTATAAAACATATGTGTATCATCATAAAAGTAGCATGGAACATAAGAAATTATAGATACGTTTGAGACGTATGAAGCATCCCCAAGCTTAGTTCCTACTCGCCCTCGAGTAGGTAAACGATAACAAGGATAATTTCTGAAGTGACATGCTATCATAATCTTGATCAATACTATTGTAAAGCATATGAGATGAATGCGAGTGATTCAAAGCAATGGTAAAGACAATGAGTAAACAACTGAACCATATAACAAAGACTTTTCATGAATAGTACTTTCAAGACAAGCATCAATAAGTCTTGCATAAGAGTTAACTCATAAAGCAATAAATTCAAAGTAAAGGTATTGAAGCAACACAAAGGAAGATATAAGTTTCAGCAGTTGCTTTCAACTTTCAACATGCATATCTCATGGATAATTGTCAACACAAAGTAATATGATGAATGCAAATAAGCAAGTATGTAGGAATCAATGCACAGTTAACACAAGTGTTTGCTTCTAAGATGAAAAGAAGTAGGAAAACTGACTCAACATAAAGTAAAAGAAAGGCCCTTCGCAGAGGGAAGCATGGATTACTATTTTTGTGCTAGAGCTTTTCATTTTGAAATCATAGAAACAATTTTGTCAACGGTAGTAATAATTCATATGTGTTATGCATAAGATGTCCTATAAGTTGCAAGCCTCATGCATAGAGTACCAATAGTGCTCGCACCTTGTCCTAATTAGCTTGGATTTACATGGATTATCATTGCATAACATATGTTTCAACCAAGTGTCACAAAGGGGTACCGCTATGCCGCTCGTACAAAGGTCCAAGGAGATAGATCGCATTTGATTTCTCGTTTTTGATAGATCTCAACTTAGGACATCCATACCGGGACAACATAGACAACAGATAATGGACTCCTCTTTAATGCTTAAGCATTCAACAGCAGATAATATACTCATAAGAGATTGAGGATTAATGTCCAAACTGAAACTTCCACCATGATACATGGCTTTAGTTAGCGGCCCAATGTTCTTCTCTAACAATATGCATACTCAAACCATTTGATCATGATAAATCACCCTTACTTCAGACAAGACGAACATGCATAGCAACTCACATGATATTCAACAAAGGTGTAATAGTTGGTGGCGTCCCCAGAAGCATGGTTACCGCTCAACAAGCAACTTATAAGAAATAAGATACATAAGCTACATATTCTTTACCACAATAGTTTTTAAGGCTATTTTCCCATGAGCTATATATTGCAAAGACAAAGAATGAAATTTTAAAGGTAGCACTCAAATAATTTACTTTGGAATGGCAGAGAAATACCACATAGTAGGTAGGTATGGTGGACACAAATGGCATAGTTTTTGGCTCAAGGATTTGGATGCACGAGAAGTATTCCCTCTCAATACAAGGCTTAGGCTAGCAAGGTTGTTTGAAGCAAACTCAAGTATAAAACGGTACAGAAAAACTTACATGAGAACATATTGCAAGCATCATAAGACTTTACATCGTCTTCCTTGTTGTTCAAACACCTTAACTAGAAAATATCTAGACTCTAGAGAGACCAATCATGCAAACCAAATTTTAACAAACTCTATGTAGTTCTTCATTAATAGGTGCAAAGTACATGATGCAAGAGCTTAAACATGATCTATATGAGCACAACAATTTCCAAGTATCAAATTATTCAAGATATTATACCCATTACCACATGAAGCAATTTCTGTTTCCAACCAAATAGCAATGAACGAAGCAGTTTTCAACCTTCGTCATGAACATTAAAAGTAAAGCTAAGAACACCAGTGTTCATATGAACGAGCGGAGCGTGTCTCTCTCCCACACAAGCATGAATTTATTCAGAGAATGAAAATAACAAAACGAAAATAAAAGCACATAGACGCTCCAAGTAAAGCACATAAGATGTGACAGAATAAAAATATAGTTTCACTAGAGGTGACCTGATAAGTTGTCGATGAAGAAGGGGATGCCTTGGGCATCCCCAAGCTTAGATGCTTGAGTCTTCTTGAAATATGCAGGGATGAACCACGGGGGCATCCCCAAGCTTAGACTTTTCACTCTTCTTGATCATATTGTATCATCCTCCTCTCTTGATCCTTGAAAACTTCCTCCACACCAAACTCAAAACAAACTCATTAGAGGGTTAGTGCATAATCAAAAATTCACATATTCAGAGGTGACATAATCATTCTTAACACTTCTGGACATTGCACAAAGCTACTGAAAGTTAATGGAACAAAGAAATCCAATCAACATAGCAAAAGAGGCAATGCGAAATAAAAGGCAGAATCTTTCAAAACAGAACAGTCCGTAAAGAAGAATTTTTCAGGGGCACTTAACTTGCTCAGATGAAAAAGCTCAAATTGAATAAAAGTTGCGTACATATCTGAGGATCACACACGTAAATTGTCAGATTTTTCTGAGTTACCTACAGACGGGGCTGCTAAATTTCGTGACAGCAAGAAATCTGTTTCTGCGCAGTAATCCAAATCTAGTATCAACCTTACTATCAAAGACTTTACTTGGCACAACAATGCAATAAAATAAAGATAAGGAGAGTTGCTACAGTAGTAACAACTACGAAGACACAACAAAACAGTAGCAAAATAAAACATGGGTTATCTCCCAAGAAGTGCTTTCTTTATAGCCATCAAGATGGGCTCAGTAATTTTAATGATGCTCACATAAGGATGAGAGTTGAAGCAAGGAGAACATCAAAAAGCAAGTATGAAAAAAAATTAAGTCTAACCTAGTTCCTATGGGAAGGAATCTTGTACACAAATAAATTCATGAGGAGCAAAGTGACAAGCATAGGAAGATAAAACACGAGTAACTTCAAGATTCTCAACATAGAGAGGGGAAACTTAATATTATTAAGATGCATATAACCATGTTACCCTCTCTCATAATAACTTTCAGTAGCATCAATGATGAAATCCACAATATAACCATCACTTAAAACATTCTTATCATGGTTCATATGCATAAAAGTATCATTAATTTTGGCATAAGAAGAATTCTTCTCATTAATAGTAATTGGAGCGAGGATCATTATCAAGAATTTGAACATGGTAAACAAGTTGCATAATAAGGGAATTGTTTTTGGCAATCCAATCATAACTATGACAAGTTTCATAAGGATAATTATAACCTATGTCATAGCATTCTTTATAATAATTATCAAAGATTGGAGGCATAGTGTCATCATAAGAAATATAATAGTTATCTTTCACGGTATGTTCATCTGTAACCATACCATCATTGTTACTAGAAGGAGATGTATCAAACATATAATCATCAGTAGCAAAAGGATTTTCAAACACCTCATCCCCAAGCTTAGAGCTTTCTATATCATTATGGAAAGAAGGATGGATAATACTAATATTATGGCAGTTATTAACATCATCATTTTCAGAATTAGTTTCCCAGAGATTTTCAATATCAAAAGTAGTGTGCTCTTCTAAATCATGATCACTAATGTAGGTAAAGAGCATAGGAAGATCATTGTACTCAGATTCATTATCATAATAATCATTAGGAGCACCATACTTACGGTTACCTATCGTTATCTCATACACGCGGGGATATGCTGTTACCTCTTTCTTTTTATTCCCCCTCTTCTTCTTCTTCTTCTTCTTCGTTCCCTTCTTCTTGTTCCCTTCTTTAGGAGGAAGAGGCTTGAAGAGAAGCTCCTCCACATAACCTGATTTATTTCCGGAAACAATAGAAGAAACTTGGGAGGGTTCCTCCTTTTCATTAATAAGTTTAAAACACACAACGGTCCTATCATATTTTGGTAAAGTGTCATCTTCTAAAATATTCTGTATGTAAGTATTTGCATGGCAATTATTAATGCAATAAGAAAGACACCCATGCAGGACATCATCAATATCAAGATCACTCATATGTAACAAAGAGATTTTCCCTGATAACTCTTCACACCACAAAAATAAACTAAGTTCATCATGCTGATTAGGAGTAATTTCATCATCACAACACAAATTTGCAGCACTCATGGGGTTCGAATTATCATTGGAGGAGCATTGAAAATTAAAATGACCCACTCTATGGCAAAGTTCACAAATATAAGGATAGAGGGCACAAACTTTTTCACCAAGATCATCTAGGGTCCTAGACCACTTTCTAGTTTTTTCATTCCTATGATGGATACAATATTCATCTTCGATTTGATTAATTCCACAAGGTCTATGCATTCCACAAAAATTAACATGCTTATAAGAAATAGTATTTTCGAAGTTTGAGCATGTTTATTGCAATCATTAATAACAGTTTCATCCTTCATGCAAGTGTCTTTAAAAGGTTCATGATACTTATCAAAATTCTTCCTAGGCAATTCAAAATGAGAGGCAAAAGCTTTATAAAGATTTGCAACAACTTGAGAGTCAAGACCATAAGTAGCACTCATATTTCGAATTTTATCAGTATCCATAAAAGTTTCAATGCATTCATAATCATAATTTATACCCGACTCTTTACCTTTGTTGTTCTCCCATCCTTCAGTATTCTCCTGAATCCGATCAAGAAGGTCCCTTTTAAACTCTTCTTCATTGCGTGTAAATGATCCAGAACAAGTAGTATCCAACAAGGTTTTATCTTGAAAAGAAAGTCTTGCATAAAAATTATCAATAATGATATTACCAGGAAGCTCATGAATGGGGCATTTGAGCATTAAAGACTTCAATCTCCCCCATGCTTGGGCAATACTCTCTCCATCATGAGGCCAGAAATTATATATGCGGTTCCGGTCTTTGTGAATTTCACTTGGAGGATAGAATTTAGAGTAAAATAGAGGCACAATATCTTTCCAATCAAGAGAATCCCCATTCTTCAGCAATTTATACCAATGCGCCGCTTTACCAGACAGCGATAGAGAATAGTTTCTTCCTAACTTCATCCATAGAGATACCTGCACACTTGAATAACCCGCATAATTCATGCAAAAACAGTAAATGATCTCCAGGATGGACAGTTCCATCCCCTTCATAGCGGTTATCCATAACATGTTCAATAATTTTCATAGGTATTTTATATGGAATACTTTCAACAGGTGGATTTAAAATATCACAAGCATCATTAGAGTTATGGGAGATAAAGTATTATCAGAGCAAATTTTCTCCCCTAAAGATGGGAAGCTAAAAAGATCACAAAAACTAGCTTCCCCAAGCTTAGACTTTTCCATAGCATTAGCAGTAATTGCATTCATACTAATAACATTGCTACTATCATGCAAATAAGGTTCCATAGGTTTTTTAATTTTCGCATCAAACAATTCATGTCTTAACTCAGGAAATAGATTAAAAATCTCACTGTTGTTTTCCATTATGCCTAACTAGTGAAATAAAAACAAGAAACAAAAAGATGCAATTGCAGGATCTAAAGGAAATAGCTTCGAGCACTCACACACCGGCAACAGTGCTAGGAAATAGCTTAGTAGTCGGAGGATGTGAATACCTTTTACCTTACCTCCCCGGCAACGGCGCCGGAAAATAGCTTGATGTCTACGCACGCTTCTATTCCCGTAGATAGTGTTGGGCCTCCAAGAGCGAGAGGTTTGTAGAACAGCGAGCAAGTTTCCTTTAAGTGAATCACCCAAGGTTTATCGAACTCGGGGAGGTAGAGGACAAAGATATCCCTCTCAAGCAACCCTGCAATTACGATACAAGAAGTCTCTTGTATCCCCAACACACCTAATACACTTGTCAGATGTATAGGTGCACTAGTTCGGCGAAGAGATAGTAAAATGCAAGTGATATGGATGAATATGAGTGGTAATAACAATCTGAATAAAATATGGCAGCAAGTAAACATGTAACAGAACTTGTTGGAAACGGTGTTTCAATGCTTAGAAACAAGGCCTAGGGATCATACTTTCACTAGTGGACACTCTCAACATTGATCACATAACTGAATAAACAAATACTACTTTCTCTACACTCTCTTGTTGGATGACAAACACCATTCATTGTGTAGGGCTACAAGAGCTCCCTCAAGCCGGAGTTAACAAGCTCCACAACATTCGGTGTTCATATTTAAGTAACCTTAGAGTGCATAATAGACCGTTGCAATTATACCGAGTACTAACATAGCATGCACACTGTCACCGTCAGGCTATGAAAGGGGAATAGATCGCATCAATACTATCATAGTAATAGTTAACTCCATAATCTACAAGAGATTACAATCATAACCTATGCCAAGTACTACATGATGCACACACTGTCAACATTACATCATGGAGGAGGAATAGAGTACTTTAATAACATCACTAGAGTAGCACGTAGATGATATTCAACTAGATCACAAAGCTCATGATCACATAAATATCACATGGGAGAGAGAGATGAACCACATAGCTACCGGTACAGCCCTTAGACTCGAGGGAGAACTACTCTCTCCTCATCATAGGAGACAGCAGTGGTGATGGAGATGGCGGTGGTGTCGATGGAGGTGCCTTCCGGGGGCAATTCCCCGTCCTGGCGGTGTGCCGGAACAGAGACTTTTGTCCCCCGAATCTTGGCTTCGCGATGGCGGCGGCTCTGGAACTTTTCTCGTATCGTGGCTTATTGGTTTAGGGTTTTCGTGATGGAGGCTTTAAGTAGGCGGAAGGGCAGCCTCGGAGGGGTCCTGGTGGACCCACACCATAGGGGGGCGCGCCCCCCTTGGCCGCGCCACCTTGTGGGGTGGGCCCCCTGGCTCCCCTCTGGCCCCTCTTCGGTGCTCTGGAAGCTTCCGGGAAAAATAAGATACTGGGCGTTGATTTCGTCCAATTCCGAGAATATTTCCTTTGTAGAATTTCTGAAACCAAAAACAGCAGAAAACATGAACTGGCACTTCGGCATCTTGTTAATAGGTTAGTTCCGGAAAATGCATATATATGATGTAAAGTGTGTATAAAACATATGTGTATCATCATAAAAGTAGCATGGAACATAATAAATTATAGATACGTTTGAGACGTATCAAGCTCCATCTTCCAAAGAATTTTCCAAACTTGGTTATTGACTCAAGATCCTGGAAGTGCCATTCTTGACGCCCTAGGGCCAAATTGAAACCTCCATTGCAGATGATAGGCTGATCGAACAGTAAACCATCAATGCTTTGTGAACTTCCATGATATAAAGTCGTCAAATCCATTAGAATTCAAAGGTATATGCAAAATTCTATTAACGTCTACTGGTAAAAACAAAAACAGGGATGATAAAGTTTCTTCATTCCATGCACTAGACACCGGGTCAATAAGTTGGATCACCTTAGAATAGGAAATATCATACCTGGGAGAAATAATTTTCCCATCTAGGCTGGTAGGGATCCATGGATCAGTATAGATATTTATATTCTCCCCCGAACCAACTCTCCAAATATATCCACGTTTGAATGTAACAAGACCGGCTATCAAACTCTGCCAAGTGAAGGAGGATCCCGCCTTAGGGCCTGCTTTAAGAATGTCACCATGAGGGAAATATTTAGCTCGGAGAATTTGGGCACATAAAGAATCCGGGGCAGTAACTAGGCGCTAGATTTGCTTTGCCAACATGGCCAAATTTCAGGAGTGGAAATCTCTAAAACCCATACAGCCCTCATTTTTCGGGAAGCAAAGTTTCCACCACGCCCACCAATGCATCTTCTTGCTATTTTCGTTATTGCCCCACCAGAACTGGGCTATAGCATCAGTCATTTTCTTCAAGACACAAATAGGGATTTGAAAAACATACATAGCATAAACAGGGATGGCCTGCACCACAGCCTTAGGAAGAATCTCCTTACCAGCAATAGACAAGTATTTCTCCTTCCATCCATTAATTCTTTGGATGATCCTTTCCACAAAATGGATGAAACAATCACTTCTCTCGGCTCCAACAATAGCCGGGAGACCCAAGTACGTATCAGAAAGTGCCTCAGTTTCTATATGAAGAGCTTCACAAATTTCTGCTCTTATCAACACAATAGTTTTAGGGCAAAAAAAGATGCTCGATTTGGCCAAACTCACCATCTGTCCCGCATTAGCACAATAGGTGTCTAACACTTGCTGTAGGAAAGTTGCATTGTTCATATCCGCCTTCATGAGAATAAGAGAATCATCAGCGGAAAGTAAGTGAGTAACCGACGGTGCATTTCTGCACACTCTTATCCCATCAATGCAACCAACTTCTTCTTCAAACAGCAAGAGACTAGAGAGACCTTCTGCACATAGAACGAACAAGTATGGAGAGAGAGGATTGATGGCGTGTAAGACACACGTCCGTTGGGAACCCCAAGAGGAAGGTGTGATGCGCACAGCAGCAAGTTTTCCCTCAGTAAGAAACCAAGGTTATCGAACCAGTAGGAGTCAAGGAACACGTGAAGGTTGTTAGTGGCGGAGTGTAGTGCGGCGCAACACCAGGGATTCCGGCGCCAACGTGGAACCTGCACAACACAATCAAAGTACTTTGCCCCAACGTAACCATAAGGTTGTCAATCTCACCGGCTTGCTGTAAACAAAGGATTAGATGTATAGTGTGGATGATGATGATTGTTTGCGAAGAACAGTAACGAACAATTGCAGTAGATTGTATTTCAGATGTAAAAAATTGGACCGGGGTCCACAGTTCACTAGTGGTGTCTCTCCCATAAGATAAATAGCATGTTGGGTGAACAAATTGCAGTTGGGCAATTGACAAATAAAGAAGACATAACAATGCACATACATATATCATGATTAGTACTATGAGATTTAATCAGGGCATTACGACAAAGTACATAGACCGCTATCCAGCATGCATCTATGCCTAAAAAGTCCACCTTCAGGTTATCATCCGAACCCCTTCCAGTATTAAGTTGCAAACAACGAGACAATTGCATTAAGTATGGTGCGTAATGTAATCAACACAAATATCCTTAGACAAAGCATTGATGTTTTATCCCTAGTGGCAACAGCACATCCACAACCTTAGAGGTTGTCTGTCACTCCCCGCATTCAATGGAGGCATGAACCCACTATCGAGCATAAATACTCCCTCTTGGAGTTACAAGTATCAACTTGGCCGAGCCTCTACTAGCAACGGAGAGCATGCAAGAACATAAACAACATATATGATAGATTGATAATCAACTTGACATAGTATTCAATATTCATCGGATCCCAACAAACACAACATGTAGCATTACAAATAGATGATCTTGATCATGATAGGCAGCTCACAAGATCTAACATGATAGCACAATGAGGAGAAGACAACCATCTAGCTACTGCTATGGACCCATAGTCCAGGGGTGAACTACTCACACATCGATCCGGAGGCGATCATGGCGATGAAGAGTCCTCCGGGAGATGATTCCCCTCTCCGGCAGGGTGCCGAAGGCGATCTCCTGAATCCCTCGAGATGGGATTGGCGGCGGCGGTATCTCTGTAAGGTTTTCCGTATCGTGGCTCTCGGTACTGGGGTTTTCGCGACGAAGGCTTTAAGTAGGCGGAAGGGCAGAGTCGGGGGCGTCACGAGGGGCCCACACGCTAGGGCCGCGTGGGCCCAAGCCTGGCCGCGCCTCCCTAGTGTGTCGCCACCTCGTGGCCCCACTTCGTATCTCCCTCGGTCTTCTGGAAGCTTCGTGGACCAATAAGACCCTGGGCGTTGATTTCGTCCAATTCCGAGAATATTTCCTTACTAGGATTTCTGAAACCAAAAACAGCAACTGGCTATTCGGCATCTCGTCAATAGGTTAGTGCCGGAAAATGCATAATAATGACATATAATGTGTATAAAACATGTGAGTATCATCATAAAAGTAGCATGGAACATAAGAAATTATAGATACGTTTGGGACGTATCAAGCATCCCCAAGCTTAGTTCCTACTCGCCCTCGAGTAGGTAAACGATAACAAAGATAATTTCTGAAGTGACATGCTATCATAATCTTGATCAATACTATTGTAAAGCATATGAGATGAATGCAGCGATTCGAAGCAATGGCAGAGATAATGAGTAAACAAATTAATCATATAGCAAAGACTTTTCATGAATAATACTTTCAAGACAAGCATCAATAAGACTTGCATAAGAGTTACTCATAAAGCAATAGATTCAAAGTAAAGGCATTGAAGCAACACAAAGGAAGATATAATTTTCAGCGGTTGCTTTCAACTTCAACATGTATATCTCATGGATAATTGTCAACACAAAGTAATATAACAAGTGCAATAAGTAAACATGTAAGAATTAATGCACACAGTTGATACAAGTGTTTGCTTCTAAGATAGAAAGAATAGGTGAACTGACTCAACAATAAAGTAGAAGATAGGCCCTTCGCAGAGGGAAGCATGGATTACTGTTTGCCGCCTGGTGGTGTGGGGCCCTCGGGCCTCCACTTCAATTGCCCTTTTGGCTCCGTTAGTTTCCTGGGAAAATAGGGCCTTCTGCATAAATTCCGAGGTTTTTCCCGAAAGTTGGATTTCTGCACAAAAACGAGACACCAGAGCGGTTCTGCTGAAAACAGCGTTAGTCCGTGTTAGTTGCATCCAAAATACACAAATTAGAGGCCAAACAATAGCAAAAGTGTTCGGGAAAGTAGATACGTTTTGGACGTATCAACTCCCCCAAGCTTAGCTTATTGCTTGTCCTCAAGCAATTCGATTAACAACTGAGCGATAAAAGAACTTTCACGAACACATTTGCTCATATGATGTATATATTCTCATGATATGGCTAATACTTGAGCAGTTCATAATGAGACACATGCAAATAAGATCATCTAACAACTATGTCAATCATGGAGAGGTACCAACAATTAATAATAAGCACCATGAATCATGTATATAAGCGAGGATTGCAATGTTCATAAGAGAGCATGATAAAGTGGTATCTCGCTTGCCTGTATTTGATTTGCAAAACATAAATGCCCGGGCACCTTTGAAGTTCATAGAAAGACTAGAAGTAGTGATTGTCAAAGATAAAAGCATCAAAGTTATACCACAATCATATTTTGAGACAAGCATATTATACTAAGAATGACAGTTGTGCTCTCAAGAAAGTGCTCAAAGAAAGGATGGAGACACAACATAAAAGTAAAAGATTGACCCTTCGCAGAGGGAAGCAGGGATTAACATGCGCTAGAGCTTTTCATTTTTATAAATCAGGAGTAAAATTATTTTGAGAGGTGTTTGTTGTTGTCAACGAATGGTAATGGGTACACTAACTACCCCGCCAACCGGACTTTCAAGAGCGGCTCCCATGAATTATTTCATATTTATGTGGCACTCCTTCCAACCTTTCTTACACATACCATGGCTAACCGAATCCTCGGGTGCCTGCCAACAATCTCATACCATGAAGGAGTGCCCTTTTTATTTTAGTTTTATTATGATGATGACACTCCCCCAACCTTTGCTTACACAAGCCATGGCTAACCGAATCCTTCGGGTGCCGTCCAACAATCACAAACCATGGAGGAGTGTCTATTTAAGTTAATTAATTCGGGACCGGGAATCCCATTGCCAGCTCTTTTTGCAAAATTATTGGATAAGCGGATGTGCCACTATTCCATATGAGAGTCCGTCAAAAGTAAATGACAAGGTTGAAAGCTAAACACCACATACTTCCTCATGAGCTATGAAACATAAACACAAATTGAGAAGTATTTTGAAGATTTTAAAGGTAGCACATGAGAATTTACTTTGGAATGGTTTGAAATGCCATGCATGGGTATTTATGGTGGACACTCTGGAATAACTTGGTTTTCATGTGTTTGGAGGCACGAGCAGCGTTCCCGCTCAGTACAAGTGAAGGCTAGCAAAAGACTAGGGAGCGACAAATCAAGAGAGCGATGAATTGTCATAATCGTGCTTGCGGCAAAATAAATTAACAGAGGCATAAAAGTGATACAAGAACTCTGAAGCAATATAGATCATCGAGGCTTAATTGACTTTTTGTTCAGTCATATGCATGCGTGAGCATGTGCCAAGTCGATATAAATGAATTATTCGAGAGGAGGATACCACAATGCCATACTTACTTATGAATAAAACAATGCAAGCAAACATCCATGACATGCTACTCATATTAATAGATTGGAACTAAACATGAGAGATCATAAACTACTAGACTTTCTCAAATAACATATACCTCACATGAACCAACTAAGCATGCTCACATGGATGAGTATATGTACAAAAATGAAAACAAATAGAGTTCATACCAGCCTCTCACCACAATCGGATTGTCGTAGATCATCATTATTGCCTTTTCACTTGTGTAGCTTGGATAATATGAAATGAAAACCACGCTCCAGCCACCGAAGACCATTGAACTCATGATGAACTTTACAAACCAAAGAAGAACAGCAAATATTTTTGGTGTTTTCGAATTTGAGAACAAGAACAAAAGGAAACAAGCAAACAAAGCAAAATCTTTTTGGGTTTTCTTATAGCAAACTAGCAATAGCAAATAAAGCGAAACAAATGCAAAAACCAAAATAAAGAAATGGTGAAGAGAAACAACAGAAATATTTTTGGTCTTTTTGTGTTTTGGGAAAGAAACAAAGTGAAAACAAGAAATAGCAAACTAAAAGAAACACGAGAAAAACGAGATGGCAGAAATCTGCCAAAACCTGACAGCAGTACAGAAAACGATTTTTACAAAAATCTTACGTTGCTCAGTTCGAAAAGTGTTCAACTAATGAAAGTTAGATAACAACCTGGGGAACATGCACAAAAATTTTCAACTCAAAATACTGTTCTGGCTGGGCACACGAATTTTTACGGTAACAGCCCAGAATCTGTTTTCAGGCAGCACTTCCCCAAATATCATCTTCCTCTCATTGGAAAACCACTCAAACAAACTAAACAAGTATATACAAGTATCCAGTAATCATAATATGCAAAGAATGAGTGATGCCGGTATACCTCCCCCAAGCTTAGGCTTTTGGCCTAAGTGGAGTTCAATCCCATCGATCCCATGAAGTAGTATCTCCGTAATATGAAGATGGGTCGTATTCCGGGTATGTGCTAGAAGAAGCACCCGGATATGTGACAGATGTGGTCGTAGGAGGTCCCGACGTCCTCGGAGTCATGTTGCTGGTGGAACTCTTGTATCTTCATATGTTCATCCACCTCCTCCTTAGTGCACGACCATGATTGCCTCGTCAATACCGAGCAAACCAGGTTGGGGAAGAGGGATTTCCTTCTCCTCCCCGTCAGAAAACAACATTCTATATACCATATTATCTGAAGTAGAGTCAGTTGTAACAAAATGATGACTCTTCATAGCAGTAATATCGAGTCTCCTAGGGGCCAATGGCACATCATTAGGATCAATAGGAAGATTAAGAAATGTTAAAACACGCAGTGCAATGGTTCCTCCAAAAATAGGCCCCCTGGTAGACAGGCGGCGAGCAATAAGAGCACCAAGGTGATAGGATGTTTGTCCAGTAAGTGCAATGTTCAAGAAAGCAAGATGGTAGCTAGAGATATTACTAGTGTTCTCCCTACCAAGAATGCTAGTAGCAATGTAGTATGCAAAATATTTAATGGCGGGGAGTTGAATGTTCCTTATCTTGCCCCGCTGAATGGTTCGACAATCATCATCGGTAATCCCTCGGTAGAGCTCCAGCAAGTCCCGGGGTTGTCATCAATCCTACTTGCTGTACCTACAGGGGCAATATCCAAGGCACAACAAAAATCCTTCAACGGCATAGTCACCAGTATTACCATAGATCCTGAACACAACCGTTGGCTCATATTGTTTGTTGTTGAACTGGAAACTCTCGACGAAGGTCTTGGTGAGCAAGTAGTATTGCTCCCTTTCATCGCCCATATAGGTGGTTAACCCTGCCCTGTTGACAAGTGTTAAGAAGTCCTCCAATATTCCCGCATTCCTTAGAAAATCAAAGCATGGAAAAGTAGAAGCATTAGGAGGCCCGTTGTCTTCTTCGGGCGCGAAGCTAGGCGCGAGGATGTCTTCATTGTACGACCGCCTAATTTGGGTGGAGGACCTAGAAGGCCTCCCGGTGCTGGTTGTTCCCTTCTTGAACAACTCTCCAAATTTGAACTTCTTCATTTTCTGAAATTTTCAACAAACAATATAAAACTTGATTCGGTGACATATAATTGAGGGAAACTACCATAGGAACTTGCTAGAGTACTAATTATGCATCAAAACTAATTTCTATCAATTAGAACAAGCATGCAAGCTCACCAAACATGTTACCTACAGCAGCAAAATATTCAAGATATACTCAACCAAACGAAATTCTACTTGGATGGGTGGAGGAGTCACATACCGAAGAGCAAATGTGCCAAATTTCGGACAGAAATCTGGGCTGAGCAAAGAGATCGAGAAATCTGGAGCTCCGGAGCAAAAACGCGAGAGAGATGAACTTGGTACGAGTTTTTTCGGGAGAGAGAAGGTGCTCGGGAGGAAGAGATGGCAAAGTGGGGCAGAGGGGAGCCCACACCACATGGTGGCGCGGCCACCTCCTTGGCCGCGCCGGCCGGTGGTGTGGCGCCCTCCGGTGCCCCACAGGTCATCCTCCGGTGCTCCCGAGTGCCTCGTCGAAAAATAGGACCAACGGTGTAATTTTCGCGAATTTTTGAAAACTTTGAAAAATGCACATTTTCTGGGTATTAAGTTTATTATTACTGGCCAGGAAAATTTTTGAAATCTCAAATCAACTAAGAAACTTTGCAAATTAAAAGTGCTACAGCAACTAAAACAAATGGAGAAAGAAAGAGATGTTGTTTACCTCCTCTATGCATATAAAAGGTATTTGTTAACAAGGTTGATCAAGTCTTGCCACCAAATAAATTTTACATAGCATATGAAGAAATAAACCTCAAATCAATCATGTTACCTTGAATTGTATTGATATGGATCCAATCACAAGAGTTTGATATTCTTCTTTAGGCTCATATATAGGACAATCAATGGTTCCCACTTTGATAGTTCTCACATGAGAGATAGTATTAACTCCGCACGCCTTTTCAATCCTCTTGGGGAAATAGACGGTGTGTTCCTTATTATCAACATTGAAAGTAACCTTTCCTTTATTGCAATCAATAACAGCCCCTGCGGTGTTAAGAAAAGGTCTCCCAAGAATAATAGACATATTATCATCTTCAGGCATTTCCAACACAACAAAATCGGTTAATATCAAGCGGTTAGTAGTAACTTGAACAGGAACATTCTCACATATACCAACAGGAATAGCAAGTAGATTTATCAGCCATTTGCAAAGATATATCAGTAGGTATCAACTTATCTAAGTAAAGTCTCTTATAAAGAGAAAAGGGCATAACACTAACACCGGCTCCCAAGTCACATAGAGCAGTTTTAACATAATTATTCTTAATAGAACAAGGAATAGTAGGTATACCTGGGTTGCCCAACTTCTTTGGAATTTTGCCATTGAAAGAGTAATTAGCAAGCATAGTGGAAATTTCCTCATTGGGGATTTTCCTTTTGTTAGTAACAATATCTTTCATATACTTTGAATAAGGAGGCAATTTAATAGCATCGATCAAAGGAATTTGCAAGAATAAAGGTTTCATCCAATCACAGAATTTATTATAGTGTTCTTCTTCCTTTGATTTTAGTTTCTTAGCAGGAAAAGGCATTGGCTTTTGCACCCAAGGTTCTCTTTCATTACCATGTTTCTCAGTAATAAAATCTTCTTTAGTATACTTTTTATTTTTAGCATGCTTTTCGAGTTCTTCTTCAACCTCTTCTTTATCAGGAGTATCATTCTTATCATTATCTTTATCATTATCATGTTCATCACCACTTTCAGTTTCAGCATCAGAAATAGAAATACTATTAGGATCATTAACAGGTTCAGAGGATTCTACAACATTTTTATGTTTCTTCTTCTTTTTCTTCTTAGAATGAGCACTAGGTTCAATGCGTTGAGAATCTTGTTCAATTCTTTTGGGATGCCCTTCAGGATATAGAGGATCCTGGGTAGAGACACCACCTCTAGTTGTTACTTCATATGCATGTTTTTCTTTAGCATTATTTCCTAACAAGTCATTTTGCACTTTAGTGAGTTGATCAATTTGAGTTTGAATCATATGAAAATGTTTAACAAGCATCTTAACATCATTGGAGGTTCTCTCCACAATATCATGCAATTGACTAATAGCTTGAGAATTTTCCATTAAATGATTATCTACTCTCATATTAAAATTTTCTTGCTTAACAATATAATTATCAAACTCATCTAAGCATTGTGCAGGAGGTTTCGAATACGGGATATCTTCCCTAGTAAAGCGTTGAAGCGAGTTTACCTCAATCATGGATGAAGGGGGAATTATCTCACATATATCTTCTATTGGAGGTAGATTCTTCACATCTTCAGATTTAATACCTTTCTCCTTGAGAGACTTCTTGGCTTCCCTCATATCTTCATCATTCAATTTAATTAAACCCCTCTTCTTCACTATTGGCGTTGGAGTTGGTTCAGGCGTATTCCAATCATCATAATTCCGGCCTATTTTAGCCAATAATTCTTCAAGTCGTCGTCTGGAGTTCTTTTCCCGAAAACACAACCAAGCACAACTATCCAGGTATGCCCTAGACTCAATGGTTAGTCCACTATAAAATATATCAAGTAAATCATGCTTTTCTAAATCATGGTCGTGCAAAGCTCTAATAAGAGAGCAAAATCTTGCCCAAGCCTCGTGCAATTTCTCCTCATCTCCCCGATCAAAATTATAAACGCTCCGCAAAGCAAAGATGTTGAGCACTAGCAGGAAAGTATTTGCGGAAGAAAACATCAAGCAATTCTTTCGGACTTTTAATAGAACCAGGTGGCAAACTATTATACCAAGTTTTAGCGTCATCCTTTAATGAGAATGGAAAGATTTTAGCAACAAAGTAAGTACGCTTCTTAACATCATCAGAAAAACAAGCTACTCAAAGTAGATAACTCAGTCATGTGTTCAACGAAGCACTTTCTTTTTCAGTACCACAAAAGGTGTTTTCTCAACAATAGCTATATGAGATAGATCAAGAGAAAAATCATAATCTTTATCCCTAATGTTTATAGGAGATGTGGCAAATTTAGGATCGGAGACAGCTTTATATCTAACAAGTATGTTCTGCAAGCAACTTTTTAATTTTTCTTGCATCAGTAGTAGCATTGCATTTTTCAATAAAATCATCATCAAGTTCCACATAATCTTCATCAAGATCATCACTAGAGTATTCAAGTTCAGGTGAATTAACAGGTGTAGTAACATCAGGAATTTCAGCATTTTCAGTTTGTCTAGACCTAGCAATGGAAGCATCTAGAAAAGTTCCCAATGAACCACTATCATCAAGCACATCAGAAATATTATCAATATTATGAGAGTTTTCAGATTCAGCAGAAGTACCAGCATTTGAAGCATGTGGCGGTGAAACAAGTTTATCAATCACGGATGGTGAATCAAGAGCAGCAGAGGTACTCGTAGTTGTACCTTTTCTTGTAGTGGATGGTAATATGGCGACCTTAGTATCGCGAGGTTTACCCATGATGGAGAATTTGCAGCGAACAATATTAATCCAAGTGAACTTCCAAATAAAGCTATGCTCCCCGGCAACGGCGCCGAAAAATAGTCTTGATGACCCACAAGTATAGGGGATCGCAACAGTCTTCGAGGGAAGTATTACCCAATTTATTGATTCGACACAAGGGGAGACAAAGAATACTTGGAAGCCTTAACAACGGAGTTGTCAATTCAGCTTGCACTGGAAACAAACTTGCTCGCAAGAGTTTATCAGTAGTAACAGTTTTATAGCAATAGCAGTAGTGAAATAACAAGAGCAGAGTAACAAAGACAAGCAGTAGTAATTATAGTAAACAAGCAGGATTAAAATACCGTAGGCACGGGGACGGATAACGGGCGTTGCATGGATGAGAGAAACTCATGTAACAATCATAGCAGGGCATTTGCGAGATAATAATAAAACGGTATCCAAGTACTAATCAATCAATAGGCATGTGTTCCAATTATAGTCGTACGTGCTCGCAATGAGAAACTTGCACAACATCTTTTGTCCTACCAGCCGGTGGCAGCCGGCCTCAAGGGAAACTATCTGGATATTAAGGTACTCCTTTTAATAGAGTACCGGAGCAAAGCATTAACACTCCGTGAACACATGTGATCCTCACATCACTACCATCCCCTCCGGTTGTCCCGATTTCGTCACTTCGGGGCCATCGGTTCCGGACAACGACATGTGTATACAACTTGCGGGTAAGATCATAAACAACGAATATCTTCATGAATCAATAACATGTTCAGATCCGAGATCATGGCACTCGGGCCCTAGTGACAAGCATTAAGCATAACAAGTTGCAACAATATCATAAAAGTACCATCTACGGACACTAGGCACTATGCCCTAACAATCTTATGCTATTACATGACCAATCTCATCCAATCCCTACCATCCCCTTCGGCCTACAGCGGGGGAATTACTCACACATGGATGGGGGAAACATTGCCGGTTGATGGAGAGGCGTTGGCGGTGATGGCGGTGATGATCTCCTCCAATTCCCCGTCCCGGCGGAGTGCCAGAACGGAGACTTCTGGCTCCCGCGACGGAGTTTCGCGATGTGGCGGCGTTCTGGAGGGTTTCTGGCGACTTCGACTTCTCTCCGTGCGTTTTTAGGTCGAGGCGAATAAGTAGTCCGAAGGGGGGCGTCGGAGGCCGGCCGAGGGGGCCACACCACCTGGCCGCGCGGGCCCCCCCCTGGGCCGCGCCGCCATGTAGTGTGGGGCCCTCGGGCCTCCACTTCAATTGCCCTTTTGGCTCCGTTAGTTTCCTGGGAAAATAGGGCCTTCTGTATAAATTCCGAGGTTTTTCCCGAAAGTTGGATTTCTGCACAAAAACGAGACACCAGAGCAGTTCTGCTGAAAACAGCGTTAGTCCGTGTTAGTTGCATCCAAAATACACAAATTAGAGGCCAAACAATAGCAAAAGTGTTCGGGAAAGTAGATACGTTTTGGACGTATCAGCCCCCAATTAATCAACCTTCATTAATAGTTCTCTTCACATGTTTTGCTCTGATTCATCAGTAAGCAACTTAATTTTGCAAATAGACACTCCTTCATGGTATGTGAATGTTGGAAGGCACCCGAGGATTCGGTTAGCCATGGCTTGTGTAAGCAAAAGGTTGGGAGGAGTGTCAACCATAAATAAAACTAAAATACATGTGTAAACAAAAGAGAAGAGGGATGATCTACCTTGTCGGTAGAGATAACGTCCTTCATGGGAGCCGCTCTTTGAAAGTCTGTTTGGCAAGGGGGTTAGAGTGCCCACTACCATTCGTTAACAACAACAAACACCTCTCAAAACTTTTCTTTTATGCTCTCTATATGATTTCAAAACTTAAAAAGCTCTAGCACATGATTTAATCCCTGCTTCCCTCTGCGAAGGGCCATTCTTCTACTTTATTGTTGAGTCAGTTTACCTATTCCTTCTATCTTAGAAGCAAACACTTGTATCAACTGTGTGCATTGATTCTTACATGTTTACCTATTGCACTTGTTATATTGCTTTATGTTGACAACTATCCATGAGATATACATGTTACAAGTTGAAAGCAATTGCTGAAACTTAATCATCCTTTGTGTTGCTTCAATACCTTTACTTTGAATTTATTACTTTATGAGTAACTCTTATGCAAGTCTTATTGATGCTTGTCTTGAAAGTACTATTCATGAAAAGTCTTTGCTATATGATTCAATTGTTTACTCATTGTCTTTACCATTGCTTCGAATCGCTGCATTCATCTCATATGCTTTACAATAGTATGATCAAGATTATGATAGCATGTCACTTCAGAAATTATCCTTGTTATCGTTTACCTACTCGAGGGCGAGTAGGAACTAAGCTTGGGGATGCTTGATACGTCTCAAACGTATCTATAATTTCTTATGTTCCATGCTACTTTTATGATGATACTTACATGTTTTATACACACTTTACATCGTTTTGATGCATTTTCCGAACTAACCTATTGACGAGATGCCGAAGGGCCGCTTCGTTGTTCTCGCTGTTTTTGGTTTCAGAAATCCTAGTAAGGAAATATTCTCGGAATCGGACGAAATCAATGCCCAACATCCTATTTTTCCACGAAGCTTCCAGAACACCCGAGAGCCACTAGAGGGGAGCCCTGGTGGGCCCAGATGATAGGGCGGCGCGGCCAGGGCCTGGGCCACGCCCCCCTATTGTGTCACCGCCTTGTCAGCCCTCCGACTCCGCCTCTTCGCCTATTTAAGCCTCCTCGACCTAAAACTTCGATACGGAAAAACCACGGTACGAGAAACCTTCCGGAGCCGCCGCCATCGTGAAGCCAAGATCTGGGGGACAGGAGTCTCTGTTCCGGCACGACGCCGGGACGGGGAAGTGCCCCCGGAAGGCTCCTCCATCGACACCACCGCCATCTTCATCAACGCTGCTGTCTCCCATGAGGAGGGAGTAGTTCTCCATCGAGGCTAAGGGCTGTACCGGTAGCTATGTGGTTAATCTCTCCCCTATGTACTTCAATACAATGATCTCATGAGCTGCTTTACATGATTGAGATCCATATGATGAGTTTGTAATCTAGATGTCGTTATGCTATTCAAGTGGATTTTACTTATGTGATCTCCGGAGACTCCTTGTCCCACGTGTGTAAAGGTGACAAGTGTGTGCACCGTGTGGGTCTCTTAGGCTATATTTCACAGAATACTTATTCACTGAGTTATGATTTGAGTTGGATGTCTCTATGAAATTATGGTGTGTTAGTACCTCCTATGAATGCTCAAAGTGACAGCGTGGGGTGTTCATTAGTACTTGGGAATACATCTTTAAGGTTTGCCTACATGATGAATTAGTGTTCGTTATCTTGCCAAAGAGTAATTCAGAGTAGCATAGTGAAGTGCTTATTTATATCCCTTTATGATTGCAATGTTGAGAGTGTCCACTAGTGAAAGTATGATCCCTAGGCCTTGTTTCCAAACATCGAATCTCCGTTTATTTACTGTTCTGTTGCATGTTTACTCGCTGCCATATTTTATTCAGATTGCTATTACCACTCATATACATCCATACTACTTGTATTTCACTATCTCTTCGCCGAACTAGTGCACCTATACATCCGACAAGTGTATTAGGTGTGTTGGGGACACAAGAGACTTCTTGTATCGTGATTGCAGTGGTTGCTTGAGAGGGATATCTTTGACCTCTTCCTCCCCGAGTTCGATAAACCTTGGGTGATCCACTTAAGGGAAACTTGCCGCCGTTCTACAAACCTCTCGCTCTTGGAGGCCCAACACTGTCTACAAGAATAGAAGCACCCGTAGACATCAGTATTCAATATATTCATCGGATCCCAACAAACACAACATGTAGCATTACAAATAGATGATCTTGATCATGATAGGCAGCTCACAAGATCTAACATGATAGCACAATGAGGAGAAGACAACCATCTAGCTACTGCTATGGACCCATAGTCCAGGGGTGAACTAGTCACACATCGATCCGGAGGCGATCATGGCGATGAAGAGTCCTCCGGGAGATGATTCCCCTCTCCGGCAGGGTGCCGGAGGCGATCTCCTGAATCCCCCGAGATGGGATTGACGGCGGCGGCGTCTCTGTAAGGTTTTCCGTATCGTGGCTCTCGGTACTGGGGTTTTCGCGACGAAGGCTTTAAGTAGGCGGAAGGGCAGAGTCGCGGGCGTCACGAGGGGCCCACACGCTAGGGCCGCACGGGCCCAAGCCTGGCCGCGCCGCCCTAGTGTGTCGCCACCTCGTGGCCCCACTTCGTATCTCCCTCGGTCTTCTGGAAGCTTCGTGGAAAAATAAGACCCTGGGCGTTGATTTCGTCCAATTCCGAGAATATTTCCTTACTAGGATTTCTAAAACCAAAAACAACATAAAACAGCAAGTGGCTCTTCAGCATCTCGTCAATAGGTTAGTGCCGGAAAATGCATAATAATGACATATAATGTGAACATGTCAGTATCATCATAAAAGTAGCATGAAACATAAGAAATTATAGATACGTTTGGGACGTATCAAGGATCTCCTTGGCGGAGACCCCTGGTTGGAACAAACATATCTGTCTCCTCAGAGTTAAAGCGCACTTGATATGTAACTGAAGAAACACAAGCCATCATCAGAGATATCCATCTGTCATTGAAACACAATCTTCTCATCATATTCTCCAGAAACACTCACTCAACTCGATCATATGCCTTATGGATATCCAATTTAACAGCACAAAGGCCATTGTTGCCTCCTCTTTTATTTTTAATTGAGTGAATACACTCATAAGCCACCAGTACATTGTACGTAATAAGACGTCCAGAGACAAATGCACTTTGCACTAGAGAGATAATATCAGGGAGGACCTCCTTCAGACGAGCAGCAAGCAACTTAGAGATGATTTTGTAGATTACAGTGCATAAACTAATGGGTCTGAATTGAGTAACCGATTCTAGGTTTTCAACTTTTGGGATTAGAACAATTGTAGTATCGTTCCACCCTTCGGGGATATTTCTATTGTTCAAAGCTTCCAGAACTTCTGTTGTAATTTTTGTCCCACACAAGTCCCAATTTTTTTTTGTAAAAAATGGCATGTAGCCCATCAGGTCCAGGAGCTTTGTAGTCACCAATGCTGAAAAAAGCCCTTTTCACATCGTCAACTGAAAGCAGAGTCATTAGCCTCTCATTCATTTGAGCCGTAACCTTTGGCATGACCTTTTGGAGAACAGCCGGATCCGTCATATTCACCTCCGACGAAAATAAGTTTGAGAAGTAATCTAAGATAAGGGGGTTAAGCATAGGGGTGCCTTTCACCCATTGATTAGTATACGTCTTCAGTTTTTTGATAAAGTTTTTCTTTCTTATAGCAGAAGCATATTGATGAAAGAGAGCCGTATTCCTGTCTCCTTGAGCGAGCTAGTTAGCCCTAGATCGCTGAAGCCAATGGATTTCTTCTTGTTCTAACAGTAACTCAACTAACTCAGCCATCTCCTTAGCCGTCTCAGCATTTTCATCTGTTATGGGTCCATTTAGAGCATTTTCTAGTTTGCGCTGAGCTTGTCGTAATCTTTTCTTTGGGCGCTTAAGGAAGCGATTATCCCAATCATGGAGTTCTTTGTGCATTTGTTCTAGCTTCACCAAAACCCCTTCCCCTGCCGCTGAAACCTGGGCCTCCTCCCAAGCCTTCCGAACTACATCCTCAAAATTCTTTTCTTGAAACCATTTGGCCTCAATTTTTTTTGACGCAGACTGGTGATGATTCGAAGCAGGGTTGTAATCAGTGTCAAGTAAGATGGGACGGTGGTCAGAACGTGCAAACTCAGCATGCAAAACCATTGCTTCTTGATGCATCACTCTCCAAGTGGAATTCACAACCACACGATCAAGGCGTTCCCGGATATTGCCTCTTCTCCATGTGAATGGGTCAGCACTAAACCAAGATTATAGAGGTCACATTCATCTAACACATCACGGGAAGGCTTGCATATAAGGTTGAGGGCGAGGAAGAAAAAGAGAGAGCAGGAAGACTGCCTTTGGAGGAGGCGACAATGAACGCTGATACAGCGCCGTTGGTATCGTGTGTCTGCACTCCAACCGCTCATTCTTTTGAGGCCTCTTTGACACGCTCTGTCTGGTTCTTTCCATCCGCGCCCACGCCACGCAACGCACAGCGCCACAGCCAAAGTATTGCTGAACGAAACGGAACGGATCCTTTCCCCTTTCCGATGAACACCAGATCGGGCCCCTGCCTCGCCAACGCCAATGATGTGTGGGCCCCTATCATTTCGCAAACATTTGTACCACCTGTCAGAGGCCTATGAAGCACCTGCCCACCAACCATTGGGAGCCGATCTGGAGCACACCATACCGAAAAAAAAGAAAGATCTGGAGCCCACCGCATGGCGAACCCGCTGGAGCCGCGTACTAATTAACGCTCGACTTCCCCCTCTGCTCACTCCAGTCCAGTGCACACCCCACCCACCAGCAAATCCGATCCACAAAGCTGCTCAAAATTCGGGGGATTTAGACAGAGAGGAGATCGAACTGGAGGAGGGGGAATGGCGGACTGGGGCCCGGTGATCGTGGCGACGGTGCTCTTCGTGCTGCTCACGCCGGGGCTGCTCTGCACGCTGCCGGGCCGCGGCCGGGTGGCGGAGTTCGGCAGCCTGCACACCAGCGGCCTCTCCATCCTCGTCCACGCCGTCGTCTACTTCGCGCTCGTCACCATCTTCCTCATCGCCATCGGCGTCCACGTCTACGTCGGCTAGCCCACTGATTCGGGATCGTCCACACTTATTTATTTAGCTCAAGATCTGGCTGGTTGTTGAGTTGAGCTATGTATGTATGGTCTTGTACTGTGATTTCGCGGTGTATTTTGGTTATAAACTTTGAGTAATCGGCGGGCGGTAAAGATCCGCGATGCTGCATATGTTGTCTTGCCCTCGACTCCTGAGCTCGATTCGTCCTCTACTTATTTTTCTTCTGCCGTGTGTTCCGCGAGTTCATGGATTGATTGAGGTTGAAGATTTGATTGCGCTTTATCAACAGATACATTTACTTTCCCAATACAAAAGTTAACAAGTCGTCTGGGTGGTGTAGTTGGTTATCACGTTAGTCTCACACACTAAAGGTCCCCAGTTCGAACCTGGGCTCAGACAAATTCAGTTTTTCTTTTTCTTTACATTTTACTGATAATTGTGCATGTACATGTTGCAAAATGTCCGTTTCAATTTGTTTCATTTTCCAAACATTTTTTTTTTAGTTTTACTTTGGGGACGCTGCAAAGTAGACAAATACTCCTGAGGAAGGGTGAGGGGCTTGATAATAAATAAAATTATTAAGAAGATACAAGTTCATAATGTGTATCATAGTAGATGCACCACTAAATGAATAGCTTATAAGAAGCTTAAGAACGGTAGAGCCTACATCAACCATTTTGAAAAGTTATTTAAGGGACTTGTCTTAGTAGTTAAGCAAAGTACACATCGCAACAATGACTTTATTTATTGCACAAAGAAATGATTCTTTTGGTGAAAAGGGAGCTGTTCCTGGCTCCATTTCATAGAAAAGAAGCCTTACACGAGTTTAGTTTCTGAAACGAAAAGGAGCCTCACAAAGAAATGAACATCGAAGGCTTGAAGATTCAATAATTGCTTCTCCGATTTTAGTTTGAGTTATGTGCAATGAGAAAACATAATAAGTGAGAGCTTCCATCAACTTTCTGCGGGTTTAAACAAAATTGATGCAATGATGTGAAGTGGCTGAAACATCACCTCCTTCCGATTCAAACTGTAGAAGATTTAACCGAGTTAAATGTGGACGGCTCGTGGTAGAACCAGGTGATCTCACAATGAGCATGGACTTGAGGGATCAAGATGATTTTTTTTTTCATTGTACCACTATATCAGACAAATATGTGCATCTAATTTTATTGTGAAACAAGCAAAAAGATTGATATTTGCATTAGTTGAGGATAAGAGAATTATTTGATTGTTTAGACAAAAACCAGGTGCATATTGACATGCAGAACCAGAATAGATGTATTGTTTCTTATTGTAGATCCACACATCTAGTTTTTGTGTAGCCCACAAATGAGCATACTGAGAGAATTCCTTATTTGACACTGGCTAAAAATTTGGTTCCCTATTTAGCCCGGGAAAAGTTTTTCTTCCCTATTTGACATTTTAACTTGATTTCTTTCCTTATATGACACTCTAGTTCATTTTGAGCTCTAACGGTGCCAACTACGAACGTGAAAAGACGTTGTTACCCCTAGTGCATTATGTGGCCAAAATTTATTTATAGAACAAAATAGAGGCAGTGATGCGATGGATCCTTTCCAAGTTTCCATCATGCAGCCTATGCAGATGCGGGGACTCGTCCAGGTCATGCAAAGCTGGCATGCTGTACAAACTCGTACTAATGTGGTATTTTTAAAAACTAAAACTCACTGTAAAAGGCTAAAATGATCTGATTTTAATTACAAAATTGTAAGTACTGATGGCTGGCAGCAGCCTTAAACATGTAGTGAACTAGTAGTATACTGTATCTTTATTCATGCATTAGAAAACCACCGTGAAAACAATATTTACTTTATTTATAATGCAACATTTGTTCGAGAAATGTTTGCTGCCTTGCGGCGCGCCCAAGCTTCTGCAGTTTTTTAGGTCCGCCACTGCGAGTAGCGATATGCGGCTGGATCGGTCGGTGAGGTGGCGCTCCACGCAAGAAATAGCAAAGCAAAGCGGTCGGCAGCAAGCTAGAACGCGGGCAGGAGCGAGCTTGGCATGAGTGCATCAAAGCTTGCTATGTACACGTGGGGAGCGAGCTTGGCATGAGCGCATCAGCTAGCTTGCCATGCACACGTGCGTGCTGTCGAGCTGCTGCTTAATTGTTAGCTACTATCTATGGGCGAAATCCTGGGATAATTCTCTCTTAGATATCACAGGTTCTAGTACGAATTCGAATTCGGATACAAGTTGGGTTCCAGCCCTGGCCGAAGCCGTGTTCAGCCAAGCCACCATACAAGAACTACAGATCCTCTACTTATACCAACTCCCACTCTTGGAGATGCAGTGGCCGGCTTCAGTCGCGTAGACGGGCCGGTACTTGGCGGATCCTCGTGCTCCTTCGTGTTAGGCCTGGACCGTTAGGCCAACCCACAGCTGGGTCGCTAACATCCCCCCTTCGTGAGAGCCTGCTTGTCCCCAAGCACGTGCTGACGGGAATTATTGACGTAGGGCTGCAGTGTCCTCCCAAGTTGCCAGCGATTCCAGTGAATTACTCCATTGGATGAGTACCTGGGAGACCGTCGTGGCGCCCTTACGGCGGAGACGGTGCTGAAGAACCCTGGATGGTACCTGCAACCCAAAATCATCAGGTGGTAATTCAGCTTGTACTTGTATGTTTGGTCCGAGGAGTTTTTTGAGTTGCGACACATGTATAACAGGATGGATTTTGCTAGTGTCAGGTAATTCCAATCGATAGGCCAGTTTGCCCACTCTTGCCAGCACCCGGTATGGACCAAAATACTTGTAGGCTAACTTCTGATTAGGGCGCACCACCACAAAGTTTTGAATATATGGTTGAAGTTTAAGGAATACCATATCCCCTGGCTCAAATTCCCGGTGAACTCTTTTCTTGTCAGCTGACTGCTTCATCTTTTTTTGAACTCGTAGCAGTTGTTGTTTCAACAATTCAGTAACGGCCGATCTCTCATTCAACCAGTCTTGCAGCTCTGTGATGTGACAAGCATCAGCAGGTACTATCCCAAAGTGACGAGGATGATAATTGTAAAGCACCTCAAAAGGTGTCTTGTTAAGAGCTGCATGCCAACTAGTATTATACCAGTACTCAGCCAAGGACAACCATTATGCCCAACGGCTAGGACAAGCTTGGGCAAAGCATCTCAGGTAAGCTTCCAGTGACTGATGAACTCGTTCTGTTTGGCCATCCGTTTGTGGATGGTAAGATGAACTCCTACGCATCCGAGTATCAGTTAATCTACAGAGTTCAGTCCAGAAAGTACTCGTGAAAATCCGGTCACGGTCACTGATGATGGATACTGGCATGCTATGGAGCTTGTATATATTGTCTAGAAACAGACGAGCAACACTGGTGGCCGTATACGGATGGGTGATGGGTATAAAGTGAGCAAACCTGGAGAACTTGTCGACTACAACTAATACACCATCAGATCTGCCAGATTTAGGAAGGGATACAATCTCCCAGGCATGGTTTGGTACGGGCAATGGTTGAAGAAGTCCTGGGTACCTGACGCGCTCGGGTTTGGCGCGTTGGCAGGTCAGACACTCCTGAACCGTTCGTTTGACAAATTGCTTCATCAACGGCGAAATGAAGAGTTGCTTCACTCGGCGATATGTCACTAGGAAACCAGAGTGACCACCTGCAGCACTTGCGTGTAACGCCAATGTAACTTGTGACTGCAGCTTTGGAGTTGAATCCTAACCAAATGCGTCCTTTCTGACGAATGATCCCATCCTTGAGAATATATCCATCCACACCCGCAGGTGTTACAGCCAGTTTTGCCAATAACTCCAGTGTCTTCTGGTCGTTTTGATAACCCCTTATAACATCCTCTATCCATGCTGGTTGAACTTTAGATATTGCTGCCAGAGAGGAAGGGTGCTTGTTTTTGCGAGACAAAGCATCCGCAGTGGTGTTTTCTGATCCTTTTCTGTACACTATATAATAGTGGAGTCCCAGCATCTTAGTTAGTGCTTTGTCCTGCCAAGTAGTGTGTAGGTGTTGATCCTGGAGATGGGAAAGGTTGCGCTGATCAGTAATTATGCAAAATTCACCTGACTGCAAATAAGGGCGCCAATGATCCACGACCATAAGGATGGCCAGATGCTCTTTCTCATAAGTGGATAGGCCTCTGGTTCTAGGGCCCAAGGCTTTGCTGACAAAAGCGAGAGGGTGGCCATCTTGAGTGAGAACTGTGATACGTCTCCGACGTATCGATAATTTCTTATGATCCATGCCATATTATTGATGATACCTACATGTTTTATGCACACTTTATGTCATATTCGTGCATTTTCTGGAACTAACCTATTAACAAGATGCCGAAGAGCCGATTCTTGTTTTCTCGCTGTTTTTGGTTTCGGAAATCCTAGTAACGAAATATTCTCGGAATTGGACGAAATCAAGACCCGGGGTCCTATTTTGCCACGAGCCTTCCGGAAGACCGAAAGGGATACGAAGTGGGGCGACGAGGCGCCGCCACCATAGGGCCGCGCGGCCGGAGGGGGCCCGCGCCGCCCTATGGTGTGGGCCCTCGTCGGCCCTCCGACTACGCCCTTCCGCCTATTTAAAGCCTCCGTCGCGAAAACCCTATTACGAAAGGCGAAAAACCACGATACGGAAAACCTTCCAGAGACGCCGCCGCCAATCCCATCTCGGGGGATTCTGAAGATCTCCTCCGGCACCCTGCCGGAGAGGGGATTCATCTCCCGGAGGACTCTACACCGCCATGGTCGCCTCCGGAGTGATGAGTGAGTAGTTCACCCCTGGACTATGGGTCCATAGCGAGTAGCTAGATGGTTGTCTTCTCCTCATTGTGCTTCATTGTTGGATCTTGTGAGCTGCCTAACATGATCAAGATCATCTATCCGTAATACTCTATGTTGTGTTTGTCGGGATCCGATGGATAGAGAATACCATGTTATGTTAATTATCAAGTTATTACATATGTGTTGTTTATGATCTTGCATGCTCTCCGTTATTAGTAGAGGCTCTGGCCAAGTTTTTGCTCTTAACTCCAAGAGGGAGTATTTATGCTCGATAGTGGGTTCATGCCTGCATTGACACCTGGGACGAGTGACGAAAAGTTCTAAGGTTGTGTTGTGTTGTTGCCACTAGGGATAAAACATTGGCGCTATGTCCGAGGATGTAGTTGTTGATTACATTACGCACCATACTTAATGCAATTGTCTGTTGCTTTGCAACTTAATACTGGAAGGGGTTCGGACGATAACCCGAAGGTGGACTTTTTAGGCATAGATGCAGTTGGATGGCGGTCTATGTATGTCGTAATGCCCAATTAAATCTCACTGTACTTATCATGATATGTATGTGCATTGTTATGCCCTCTCTATTTGTCAATTGCCCGACTGTAATTTGTTCACCCAACGTGCTTTTATCTTATGGGAGAGACACCTCTAGTGAGCTGTGGACCCCGGTCCATTCTTTTATACTGAAATACAAATCTGCTGCAATACTTGTTTCTACTGTTTTCTCTGCAAACAATCATCTTCGACACAATACGGTTAATCCTTTGTTACAGCAAGCCGGTGAGATTGAAAAACCTCACTGTTTCGTTGGGGCAAAGTACTTTGGTTGTGTTGTGCAGGTTCCACGTTGGCGCCGGAATCTCTGGTGTTGCGCCGCACTACATCCCGCCGCCATCAACCTTCAACGTGCTTCTTGGCTCCTCCTGGTTCGATAAACCTTGGTTTCTTTCTGAGGGAAAACTTGCTGCTGTGCGCATCATACCTTCCTCTTGGGGTTCCCAACGAACGTGTGAGTTACACGCCATCAAGCTCTTTTTCTGGCGCCGTTGCCGGGGAACGAAGAAAAGTTACACCACAAAGATTTTCAACTCCCACGTCAACAGCTCTTTTTCTGGCGCCGTTGCCGGGGAGATCAAGACACGCTGCAAGGGGAGTCTCCACTTCTCAATCTCTTTACTTTGTTTTTGTCTTGCTTTATTTTATTTACTACTTTGTTTGCTGCACTTATATCAAAACACAAAAAAATTAGTTGCTAGTTTTACCTTATTTACTGTCTTGCACTCTATATCAAAAACACAAAAAAATTAGTTACTTGCATTTAGTTTACTTTTGTTATCATGTCTAGCTCTGTACCTGTTACTACTTCACGTGAGGAATTAGTTTTTACTTTTAAACAAGGGGATGAGGAAAGTTTTAAAGATGCTTGGTCCAGGATTTTTACTTCTTATCGTAAAACTGAACCTCAAATGACTCTAAGTTTGCTCCTTAGTAGAGATTTCCTTCATTGTAATGGGGATCAAGCTTTTAATGCCATAAAGAAGTTGGTTGCATCACATGATTCATCTAATAACTTTGATTCAGCCCTTATTAGCATTCATAATAGATTAAACACTCTTGAGACAAGTGCATCTCGCTTAAATGAAAATTATGGATACATTCGTAACCGTCTTGATCAAGTTTTAGTGAACTCGAACCTTCATTGTGGAACCCTACTATTAAAATTGTCATAGGTGACCAAACTCTTCGTGCTAATTGTGATATTATGACTGAATTTTGCCTAATGCCTAAGGGTATTCATAAATCTTTGAAACTTTGGGAATTCACTGAAGGGGGAGAAGGAATAACTCTTATTGATAACTCTGTTATAATTCCTAAAGGGATAGCTGCGGTTGTGCATACAACCATTCTTGGGGTAACAATATCCATTGATTACCTTGTCATTGAATGCGCAGGAACAGGACACATCACACTCGGAAGATCCTCGTCGAAACTATTGGGAGCAGTCATAGACGTGAGAGAAGGCACCCTAAAATTCACCTCTACACCCGGGGGTAGCCATATATTCCCTAAGCCAAAGAGTAAGGACAAGAAAGGTAAGGGTAAAGCCCAAGGTAATGTCAATGCTCCACCCTTTGATAACACTTGAGTTACACTTTCTGCGCCTAGCTGAAAGGCGTTAAAGAAAAGCGCTTATGGGAGACAACCCATGTTTTTACTACAGTATTTTTGTTTTATATTTGAGTCTTGGAAGTTGTTTACTACCGTAGCAACCTCTCCTTATCTTAGTTTTATGTTTTGTTGTGCCAAGTAAAGTCTTTGATAGTAAAGTAAGTACTAGATTTGGATTACTTGCGCAGTTCAGATTTCTTTCTTTGTCACGAATCCGGGTCTACCTCCCTGTAGGTAGCTCGGAAAATTAAGCCAATTTACGTGCATGATACTCAGATATGTACGCACTTTCATTCAATTTGAGCATTTTCATTTGAGCAAGTCTGGTGGCCTAATAAAATCCATCTTTACGGATCGTTCTGTTTTGACAGATTCTGCCTTTTATTTTGCATTGCCTCTTTTGCTATGTTGGATGAATTTCTTTGATCCATTAATGTCCAGTAGCTTTATGCAATGTCCGAAGTGTTAAGAATGATTGTGTCACCTCTGAACATGTTAATTTTTATTGTGCACTAACCCTCTAATGAGTTGTTTCGAGTTTGGTGTGGAGGAAGTTTTCAAGGATCAAGAGAGGAGTATGATGCAATATGATCAAGGAGAGTGAAAGCTCTAAGCTTGGGGATGCCCCGGTGGTTCACCCCTGCATATTCTAAGAAGACTCAAGCGTCTAAGCTTGGGGATGCCCAAGGCATCCCCTTCTTCATCGACAACATTATCAGGTTCCTCCCCTGAAAATATATTTTTATTCCGTCACATCTTATGCACTTTGCTTGGAGCGTCGGTTTGTTTTTGTTTTTTGTTTTGTTTGAATAAAATGGATCCTAGCATTCACTTTATGGGAGAGAGACACGCTCCGCTGTAGCATATGGACAAGTATGTCCTTAGGCTCTACTCATAGTATTCATGGCGAAGTTTCTTCTTCGTTAAATTGTTATATGGTTGGAATTGGAAAATACTACATGTAGTAACTCTAAAATGTCTTGGATAATTTGATACTTGGCAATTGTTGTGCTCATGTTTAAACTCTTGCATCATATACTTTGCACCCATTAATGAAGAAACACTTAGAGCTTGCTAATTTGGTTTGCATATTTGGTTTCTCTAGAGTCTAGATAATATCTAGTATTGAGTTTTGAACAACAAGGAAGACGGTGTAGAGTCTTATAATGTTTACAATATTTCTTTTATATGAGTTTCTGCTGCACCGTTCATCCTTGTGTTTGTTTCAAATAACCTTGCTAGCCTAAACCTTGTATCGAGAGGGAATACTTCTCATGCATCCAAAATCCTTGAGCCAACCACTATGCCATTTGTGTCCACCATACCTACCTACTACATGGTATTTATCCGCCATTCCAAAGTAAATTGCTTGAGTGCTACCTTTAAAATTCCATCATTCACCTTTGCAATATATAGCTCATGGGACAAATAGCTTAAAAACTATTGTGGTATTGAATATGTACTTATGCACTTTATCTCTTATTAAGTTGCTTGTTGTGCGATAACCATGCTTACGGGGACGCCATCAACTATTCTTTGTTGAATATCATGTGAGTTGCTATGCATGTCCGTCTTGTACGAAGTAAGAGAGATCTACCACCTTAATGGTTGGAGCATGCATATTGTTAGAGAAGAACATTGGGCCGCTAACTAAAGCCATGATTCATGGTGGAAGTTTCAGTTTTGGACATATATCCTCAATCTCATATGAGAATAATAATTGTTGCCACATGCTTATGCATTAAAGAGGAGTCCATTATCTCGTTGTCCATGTTGTCCCGGTATGGATGTCTAAGTTGAGAATAATCAAAAGCGAGAAATCCAAAATGCGAGCTTTCTCCTTAGACCTTTGTACGGGCGACATGGAGGTACCCCATTGTGACACTTGGTTAAAACATGTGCATTGCAAAGATCCGGTAGTCCAAGCTAATTAGGACAAGGTGCGGGCACTATTAGTATACTATGCATGAGGCTTGCAACTTGTAAGATATAACTTTCATAACTCATATGCTTTATTACTACCGTTGACAAAATTGTTTCATGTTTTTAAATAAAAGCTCTAGCACAAATATAGCAATCGATGCTTTCCTCTTTGAAGGACCATTCTTTTTTACTTTTATGTTGAGTCAGTTCACCTAACTCTCTCCACCTCAAGAAGCAAACACTTGTGTGAACTGTGCATTGATTCTTACATACTTGCATATTGTACTTGTTATATTACTCTATGTTGACAATTATCCATGAGATATACATGTTACAAGTTGAAAGCAACCGCTGAAACTTAATCTTCCTTTGTGTTGCTTCAATACCTTTACTTTGATTTATTGCTTTATGAGTTAACTCTTATGCAAGACTTATTGATGCTTGTCTTGAAGTACTATTCATGAAAAGTCTTTGCTTTATGATTCACTTGTTTACTCATGTCATTACCATTGTTTTGATCGCTGCATTCATTACATATATTTACAAATAGTATGATCAAGGTTATGATGGCATGTCACTTCAGAAATTATCTTTGTCATCGTTTTACCTGCTCGGGACGAGCAGAACTAAGCTTGGGGATGCTTGATACGTCTCCGACGTATCGATAATTTCTTATGATCCATGCCATATTATTGATGATACCTACATGTTTTATGCACACTTTATGTCATATTCGTGCATTTTCCGGAACTAACCTATTAACAAGATGCCGAAGAGCCGATTCTTTGTTTTCTGCTGTTTTTGGTTTCAGAAATCCTAGTAACGAAATATTCTCGGAATTGGACGAAATCAAGACCCAGGGGTCCTATTTTGCCACGAGCCTTCCGGAAGACCGAAAGGGATACGAAGTGGGGCGACGAGGCGCCGCCACCATAGGGCCGCGCGGCCGGAGGGGGCCCGCGCCGCCCTATGGTGTGGGTCCCTCGTCAGCCCTCCGACTCTGCCCTTCCGCCTACTTAAAGCCTCCGTCGCGAAACCCATGAGGCGAAAAACCACGATACGGAAAACCTTCCAGAGACGCCGCCGCCGCCAATCCCATCTCGGGGGATTCTGGAGATCTCCTCCGGCACCCTGGCGGAGAGGGGATTCATCTCCCGGAGGACTCTACACCGCCATGGTCGCCTCCGGAGTGATGAGTGAGTAGTTCACCCCTGGACTATGGGTCCATAGCGGTAGCTAGATGGTTGTCTTCTCCTCATTGTGCTTCATTGTTGGATCTTGTGAGCTGCCTAACATGATCAAGATCATCTATCCGTAATACTCTATGTTGTGTTTGTCGGGATCCGATGGATAGAGAATACCATGTTATGTTAATTATCAAGTTATTACATATGTGTTGTTTATGATCTTGCATGCTCTCCGTTATTAGTAGAGGCTCGGCCAAGTTTTTGCTCTTAACTCCAAGAGGGAGTATTTATGCTCGATAGTGGGTTCATGCTCGCATTGACACCGGGACGGTGACGAGAAAGTTCTAAGGTTGTGTTGTGTCTGTTGCCACTAGGGATAAAACATTGGCGCTATGTCCGAGGATGTAGTTGTTGATTACATTACGCACCATACTTAATGCAATTGTCCGTTGCTTTGCAACTTAATACTGGAAGGGGTTCGGACGATAACTCTGAAGGTGGACTTTTTAGGCATAGATGCAGTTGGATGGCGGTCTATGTACTTTGTCGTAATGCCCAATTAAATCTCACTGTACTTATCATGACATGTATGTGCATTGTTATGCCCTCTCTATTTGTCAATTGCCCGACTGTAATTTGTTCACCCAACGTGCTTTTATCTTATGGGAGAGACACCTCTAGTGAATTGTGGACCCCGGTCTATTCTTTTATACTGAAATACAAATCTGCTGCAATACTTGTTTCTACTGTTTTCTCTGCAAACAATCATCTTCCACACAATACGGTTAATCCTTTGTTACAGCAAGCCGGTGAGATTGACAACCTCACTCGTTTCGTTGGGGCAAAGTACTTTGGTTGTGTTGTGCAGGTTCCACGTTGGCGCCGGAATCTCCGGTGTTGCGCCGCACTACATCCCGCCGCCATCAACCTTCAACGTGCTTCTTGGCTCCTCCTGGTTCGATAAACCTTGGTTTCTTTCTGAGGGAAAACTTGCTGCTGTGCGCATCATACCTTCCTCTTGGGGTTCCCAACGAACGTGTGAGTTACACGCCATCAAACTGCTCCAATCCATGTGTCTGAAGCATCAGTTTCCACTGTAAAGGTTTTACTAAAATCAGGTAGTGACAAAACAGGAGCAGTGATCAAGGCTTGCTTTAGTGTCTGAAAGGCACATTCCGTGTCAGTAGTCCACACATAGAAAACCCCTTTTCTAAGAAAATTGGTGAGTGGTTTGGCAATCACACCATATTTTTTGATAAATTTTCTATCATAACCAGACAACCCTAAGAAACTCCTCAATTCCTTTGCAGAACTGGGTGAGGGCCAATCTCGCACAGTTTCAACCTTGGCAAGATCTGTAGAAACCCCTTCAGAAGAAATGACATGCCCTAAATATGCAATGCTTGTTTGAGCGAAAACACATTTTGAAATTTTGACTTGCCAGTGATTCTCTCGCAACTTGTTCAAAACCTGATCAATATGCAGCAGATGCTTCTCGTAACTAGTGTTGTAGATGAGGATATCGTCAAAGAAAACTAGCACAAATTTACGCAAAAACTCCTTCAATGTATTATTCATAGAATTGAGAAAAGTTGCTGGAGCTCCAGTTAGTCCAAAAGCCATGACTGTGAATTCATATTGCCCTTGATGGGTAGAGAATGCAGTTTTAAATTCTTCTCCAGGTGCCATTCTTATCTGATGATAACCAACCCTCAAATCTAATTTAGAAAACCAACAAGATCCCGCTAGTTCATCAAGGAGTTCATCAATTATAGGTACTGGGTATTTGCTCTTGACTGTCAAAGCATTAAGATGCCTATAGTCCACCACAGGACGCCAGGTATGATCCTTCTTTTTAACCAGTATGAGTGGGGAAGAAAAGGCACTGGTACTTATTGTTGATAGGTTGTGCACCCAGTACTAGAGGAATAAAATGATCACAGGGGCGCCGAGGTGCTAAACCTACCGGTTCAGCGAATACTGACTCATACTCCCTGAGAATCTGACATACTTCCTCTGGTAGCTGTATAGAGTTGTCCTAGGATTCATGTAGTAGCATTAACTCCACCACAGTAACAGAGAAGTGACTAGAATTTGGGCTTGTTAATGTAACAGTGGCACCATTATGTTCAAAAGTCATCCATTGTTCTTCCCAGTCCACCCTCATGGGGCTACATTTGGCCAACCAGTCCAAACCCAATATGCCATCATATGTGCCCAAGGATAAGAACTTGAACTAAGACTGAAACTCATGCCCTTCACATGTCCAGGCGCAAGACATGCATTATCCCCTGATCGCATTGCATTTGAGCTCCATCAGCTACCTTCACCCTCAATGTTCTTCTCAAGGCAACCACATCAGACAAGAGGGGAATGAACTTGCTATTGAGAAAGGAATGAGTGCTACGTGAGTCCACCAGGAACTGAACTTGTTGGTTTTGAATAGTAGCAGACAGTTGAAAGGTTAGAGAATTGGGATCTTTGATGACTGCATCAGCCAGCAACAAGTGCACTTCAGCTGAATGTTGAGAACTGGAAGCAGCATCATCATCGGCAGTGTCCAGATTGAATAATTCTAGCACTTCTTGAAGAACATGCATTTGAAATGTACCCTTGCACTGATGATCTCGTGACCACCTCTCACCACACGTGAAACACTCACCTCTGGCGCGACGATAAGCACGCAGAGCTGCCCACTTTTCCTCAACTGATGTGTTAGATGGACCTGGACGCGCACTACCGTTGGGGCACACTTCAGGTGTTGTTACTGGAGCATTTGGTGGTGGCGCTGGTAATGGTAAGTAGCGTCTTGGTGGTGCTGGTAGAGTTAGCACAGGTGGAGCAGACGGTAATTGCAGCCTCTGGCGATTCTGTGGTTGAAACTGTCGAACGCCTTCACCCATTTCCTCCTGCAACAAAGCAAGGGAATAGGCAGTATCGAGGTCGCGTGGAGATTGAATTGCAACAGTAGCACGGACATGATGTTTAAGGCCGTCAATGAACTTAGTAGTGTAATGCATGATGTCTAAATTAGGTTCATATGCAGACAATTGATCGATGAGTTCAGAAAATCTCTCCACATAGTCAACTACTGTGCTGATTTGGTGAATGTTATACAGTTGGTGTAATAGAGCTTGCTGCTGGTTGTGACCGAAGCGAACTACTAACCACGAAAATAATTCCTCCCAAGTGGTTGTAGGTATTTTTCGCTGCACAGATTGCAACCATCTGGCAGCGACACCTTCAAATTGCATCGTTGCCACAGTAATCCACATCGATCTATGTGTTCCATAGAGAGCGAAATAATCCTCACAACGATGTTGCCATAGTTTTGGACAAGCACCGTCAAAGCGAGGAAAATCGATCTTAGGAATTGAACGGTGGTGTGTATCATGATCTCGGTTGTATGGGAAGGATTCATCATGACGACGGTGCGGAGTACTATCACCAACAAAAACTGCAGGAATAGATCGGGACTGTAACGTACCTCTTGCCGGAGGAGGTACATAGACACCAACGGTGTCATGAACCTTCCCACGGGAAATTTTGTCGTCGTCGAGCCCGTCCGGGCAAGCATCGCCGTCACGCGGCTTGAGAGGTGCTGAGGGCGCTGATCCCGGTGTAGGAGTGGGCTTGGAGGTTCCCCGATCCAGGCGCATCTAGATTGCGCCCAGATCCTCACGGATCTCAGTCAGCGCGTCGATGGTGATTTGATGGAGTTCCTGTGTCTCCCACTTGTGCTCAGCGAGCACCGCCGCCGACTCCGCCTTCTGGTCGTTGACCAACTTCACCATGGTATCGAAGATCTGCTGCTTGGTGAATCCTTCGACCTCCATCACTCGATTTCTCGTGAATTGGCGTGTGCGGTGGTGGGCGGGTGGGGGGAAAATTTGATCCAGGTTGGGCTCTGATACCAGATTGTTAGCTACTATCTATGAAATCCTGGGATAATTCTCTCTTAGATATCACAGGTTCTAGTACGAATTCGAATTCGGATACAAGTTGGGTTCCAGCCCTGGCCGAAGCCGTGTTCATCCAAGCCACCATACAAGAACTACAGATCATCTACTTATACCAACTCCCACTCTTGGAGATGCAGTGGCCAACTTCAGTCGCGTAGACGGACCGGTACTTGACGGATCCTCGTGCTCCTTCGTGTTGGATCTGGACCATGCTGGGTCGCTAACATTAATGCGTGGTGGCAGTGTGGCACTGCGTACACTAGGACGTGGTGGCAGGGTTCACAACGTCCAATGGCAAAGGGGCATGTTCACAAGATTTTGGGGCTGGTTCAAGAAAAACAAAACTAACGGCACACACTAACAGAAGTAACACTAGTGTCATATAAGTATAAGGAAATAAATCAAATTAGAATGTCAAATTGGAAGATTTTTTTTCCAAGGTCAAATAGGGAACTGAACTTTTAGCCAGTGTCAAATAAGGAATCCTCTCTCCTTCTTAACGAAATTGTATACGAATGTGAAAGTATCTACGAGATTTTTAATAGTAGTAACATTTTAACATATGCTTTTATTTTATTTATTTCTTGAAATTTCGGGGTCCAAGCAATCCAAGATCCAAACGACCGCGCTCATTTTTACATGGCGAGAAGATCCACGTTTGGAGCGGCGTCGGTTCAGGGCTTGACGGGCCCCGTGCAGGCGGCGCATGTCAAGGGCACTTGGCGGCTGCAGCCGGAGCCTTGGGACACGCGGCCAGGGAAATGGACAGAATCTCTCCCTGCTTCGCGTCCCAATCCTCCTCGCTCCAACGACGGACGCAACGCCGGCGCCGCCCGACGCGCGATCGGAGAAGAGAGCGCCCTCCAGTAATGGAGCGGCCCGCAAGGAAATCTTCCCGTCAGAGCAAGGTGTGTAAGAGCATCTCCAGTCGCGTCCCCCAAAGCGTCCCCCAAAGGGATTTGGGGCGCGCCGGACAGAAAATGCGTTTCAGCCGCGTCCCCCAAAGCCCTTTTTTGTCCGACGCGCCCCTATACGGTGTCCGGCGCCCCGAGCCCGTCCCCGTCCCACAGGGGACGCTCCGGGGACGCCGGACACAACGAAAAGCGAGGCGGGGAGTGGCGGGGCCGACCCGTCGGCGGCACAATTAATTTAAACCTAACCGTCGCCTACCTCGCGACGGAAGTTGTTGGCGCGCAGCGACGGTGCAGTTCCCGCGAGGGCGCAGCGGACGCGTCCCGTCGCGCCTAGCTCGCGTGCCGGCGTTAATGAGCGCCACCGCTCCTCCGCCTCCCTCCGGCCTATAAAAAGGGCGCCTCTCATCGTCCCTCTCACACACAAACCCTAGCGCCTCTCTCCCAAACCCTAGCCGCCACCATCTCTCAACAAGACTCGACGCTATGTCTGGTAGAGGCGGAGGCCGACCTCGCGGCCGCGGCCGTGGTCGTGGTCGTGGTCGTGGTCGTGGTCGCGGCATAGCTGAACGCTCGCCGTCGCCTCCCACGCCGTCGTCTTCATCGTCGGAGATGGACGTGGAGCCGGACGTCCTGTTCGAGTTCGTCCACGTCCTCAAGGGCGACCCGCGCGGCATCCAGAGGCTGCCGGACTCCTTCGCCGAGTACGTCGGCGGCGTACGCCCGCGCACGATGCATCTGCGGGAGCATTCGTGCGGCTACCGCCGGTGGATCGTCAAGGCGATCTACGACGCGCGCGGCAAGATGTACCTCAACATCGGGCTGGGAGAAGTTCGCGCGCCACCACAGCCTCGAAGCCGGCTTCATCCTCGTGTTCTCCTACTTCGGCAACAGGGACATGAGCGTCAAGGTCTTCGACGAGAGGCGCTGCCTCCGGGACTACCACGTCGACGGGGACTCCCACGACGACGGCACCGACGAGGAGGACGGCCGAATGAGTGTTGTTTCTTCGCAGCGAATACGTGCACGGAGGTTTCTGCCTGTTCGCCTCATCGGTAGAACCAACAAGGGCACCATCCTCCCGCTGGATTTTCCGAGTTTAGGTGATCTGGGTGTGCCCTCGAGTGTTCTTTCTTAGCAGCGAACACACGAAACCTTCGATGCACGGCCTAGTTAGGTTTAGTTTCTTTGCAATATTTTATATTTGTGTCCACCATGGTTCAAACTATGTATTAGTTTGTGGAAAACCATGTTCCAAACTATGTCTTCGTGTAAACCACGTTCCCAATTATGTATTAGTTTGTGGAAATTGAAATAAAAATGCCAAGAAAAATTATTTTAAATGTTTGGGGCGGCGTTTGGGGACGCGGCTGGGGAGCGACGTCCCCCAAACGCGGCACGAACGAAACACGTCCCCCAAACGCTCGATCCGGCGCGGTTTGGGGGACGGTTTGGGGGACGCGACTGGAGATGCTCTAAGGTTTCTTCACAACGGGTTACCTCTAGTCCCCATATGGGCATATTGGTTCACATCCTGGAAGTATTAAATGAGCTATAGTTTCTAGGAGTTCTTTCGAGCATGCATAATCCGGAACATAGGACCGGAGAGATGGATCACATACATCTCCGCAAGTGGTGATGAGTGTGGAAATTTGGAATTCGATGGATCCCCATCCGCTGAATTGCAAATTATGTGATTGAACAGACAGAAAATATGTTTATTACCCTTTACATCTCTCCTCGTCTCCCTCGAGAACTCAAACATCAGTACTGTAATAAAGTTACTATAAAAAACGAACTGTAGTAATTCTGCTGGATTTTACTAATTTAATTTCACCCGACTAGCAAACTTGATACTGAAGATATCTTCATGACACAGAAAAAGGCTTGATTTTATCAGAGATTCAGAGATTTATGCCTTTTCAGAGAGTACATCATCAGTAGAATAGAAATATTCTGTAAAATACTAATGTTCATGGTGAAATCTGGAGAGATGTAAGAGCAACTTCAGCAGATCAACGGTTCCGCTTGGTTTGCGCCACAGATCAGATCCTGTATTCGAGGCCTGGCCCATAAACATTTCACGGGGGCTCGTGAAATCATCGGTGCGGCCGGTATATATAGAGGCTGATGGCTGATGCGGCGGGTACGGCTTAGAAACCCTACTTCCCCTCCCCCACAGTCGGGCCCACACTCCGGCGAGAGATTCCGCCGCATTCGCCGCACCACCTCACCCATCCCGGTCCCTAGATGCCCCGCGGCGGTAGTTCCGGCAAGGGGCGACCGAATTGGGGTCCAGTATTCAGCAGGCAGTGGAGCGCGCAAAATGGGTCTACTCCGAGGGCACGCAGAAGCGCACCGCAAGGCACTGGACCAACTGGTTCCTTGTGCTGCCGGGGAAGCTTGCCCCGTACGCCAATTCTAGCAAGGGGTCGTCTTCCGGTTGTCACCGCTGCCGCCACCGCTCTCCTTCACCATCCAACGACGAGGTGACCTCGGACGAGGAGGAGGCGCCCGCGAGGCTGTTCGGCAACGGCGACTACATCCACAACGACGAGGAGAAGGCGGCCATGATCGAGGTGGCCCGCATCATCACCGAGGCGGAGGCGGCCGGGGGTGGAGGCGCAAGGAGGCCGACACCATCCGCCTGGTCCACACCTTCAAGGCCACCTAAAAGGAGGCTGCCGTCAAGCACGAGCTCGTCGTCCTCGACGACGAGTAGAGCTTGCCGTCCTCTGCCTCCGCCGCGCCTAAAGGCCCTGGTGAGGTATCCTGGCCTCCTGGGGCCTTTTTTGGTAAAAATAGGTTAGCAGCCGCGTAGATTTAACTTTATCGTGCTGCTTTTGTAAAATCTATGTATATAGTTGAATTGCACCGACGAACTCGATCTACCGATGAACTCGTTGTTTAATTCTCTCGCGAAATTCGATTTCGAGTTTATCGGTTAGTATTTACGGGATCTGATCTGCATGAGCTCGAAACGCATGCGAAACTGATTTTTCGGTGCCTTGTATTCGCGATTTACAGACCCAATTTTAAGGGGAGGCAAGTGGCCTTTTAAGTTTCATCCAATACACCATTTACCACAGAAACATATTAGATATATGCTCACAGCAACACTAACAAGGGTGCCACTTGGGATGGTTCTCTCACGCAGTGGTGTATCTAGGTTGATAATATTGGCGGTGCCACAGTTTTTTTTCGAGAGTAATAAATGGACCCAAATTTTGTGAAGATTACATTACAGATAGTATATTTTAGTGTAATTACCATCACAATTTCAACAAATAGTGTTAAATTGTGCAAATACCTAGTGTATTATAATTGGTATAAACTATTTTGCATTATTGGAGGGGGTGCCATGTCACCCCCACTAGATACGCCTCTGCTCTCACGAGCTCACAGCCGGTTGAGGTTTATTGGCAATTTGTGCCTATGTAAGCCACCACTGCCACAACGAATACCAGTGCGGAGGCTGAGCGTCAAATCTACCTCCCCATCTCTCTGCAGGCTTCCAGTTTCATACCTTCCTCCATCCTGCTTCTGTGTAAATGCCAGAGATCAACAACGCAGCGAAACCGAGTGTTATGAATAATTGGAATGGGTCAATCCACTTGCCTGCTCTGTCCTGGAGACCATCTTCATGAGGTCGCTCTCATCGAGCACCGCTTTAGCCTGCAGGCATGTAGAAAGGTCTAATCAAGGTACAGAGTAAGTTGTTCCATCTGTTTTTGAGATTCGTCTACTGCTTGCTTTTCCGTTGCTACTACAATTCAATCACGGAGTAGCAGGTCGCTGGGTCCTTCACATCAAGCATGAAAAAAGGTGGACATCTAGCAATAGCAGGCATGACGAACATTTGAGTCATGCATTTCTCTGATTAAGTTTCCTTCATTACACAGAACTCTTGGCTGCTGCTTGACTACAGTGTGAACTTGATGATCCCAAAGGAGATCTGAATGGACACATCTGTTGGATGTGGTAAAACTAGTACTGAGTGCAAAGATGAATTAGAAACTTCTTTGTTTGTATATTGAGACTCACCTTCTCTTTTACTGCGACGATCCTATCCGCCTTCAACTAAATCCACGCAGGATAAGGTGTGTTGAATTAAAATATGAATCCGAGGGCGCATCGAACTGCGACTCAGAATGTTTTAAAGCACCAAAAGATAGAAACCCACAACAAACCAAAATAATTGGCAATGCAGCCAGCTGAAATACGCATTGATACTGAAAGAAACAGGACTAGTCATCTTCCTGTCACAAGTGACTGACCAAGAATCGTGAGGCAGAGCTTTGTTTGAATTTTCGTCCTAACAGTGCTACAAACGCACTCCCTTCACTAAGAGTGGAAACTATGTTGGCACAACTCTCATATCACCGTAAGACAGGAAAATTCACCGCGGACAGTGGAGGGCTTAGCAGGATCATACCTTCAAAAGGGGTAAATTTTGGATTTCTCGATAATTTTTTATCTATATTTGTGATTTCTCAAAAAAAAAAAACTTTCGAATTGTTGAACCAATAACATAGGAGGTTGTACTATGAAGATGTAATATTATGAATGATGGAGCATGTTTTCATAAAGGTAGTTCAAGACGTGAGTAGTGTTATTAACGACAAGTGACTATCATGTTGCGTCAAACCCCTGTTCCATGTCAGACCTGTCAATGTTACATGTTCTGCTAAGTAGTTTGACTATGAGAAACCCTAGCTTTCATGGAACATAAGTATCTGTCGAACTGAAAAAATGGCACAGAATCAGAAACGGGAAGAAAATGCTTTGGAGTCCTGTCTGAGATAGCCATGACTTGTTTGTTGTGTAGATCATTTATTAGCTTCCTACCCAAATGTACTTTCAAAGACTTCGTTGCATAGTTTTCCTTTGGATGCTTATTCAAGAATTTCAAATAAAGTATCATGTTACCTCAGGGTCTTTGAAAGCAACAGGGTAAGGTTAAACTTTGCTTTAAAATAACTGGGGTATCCACGAATTTGAAATTTTCTTTTTTATTTAGCATTGATCGCATGAAATTCACATTAAGAACACTCCATACAGATATTTATGTAGTTATTTTCATGTCCATTACTGCTGTACAACTATACCACACTGTACATACCTTTCTTGCCTTTGTATTCCTTAGTGCATATTCCAGTTCTCTTTCAATTTTGCTAAGCTGTTCAATGGTCAACTGGGATATGCTTGATTCATCAATTGACCTGCAGATGGTTCATGTTAGTTAACATTTTGGAACAATTTGTAGTTGCCACGTGCAGAAGTAAATTTCAGTTATTACATGTCATCATTGCTTGGCCTTCTATCTATTGTTGTTACAGGAACTTGACAATCTTTACTTCTTCTCTGGAAAAGAAATGAGCATTAGCAGTACTAAAAATACTCTCAAACCAAAAGGTCATACATGTGCATAATGTCTCATTTATTCAACACCGTCACCATGCAACTTCCAAATTTCTAACAACTTATATCATGAATGAAAAGAAAGAAAATAAATGGTTACTGTTGTAGCAAGACTACATTGATATGCTCTTAGTAAGATATCTGTATCAAAGCACTAAAAATAACTTTTGATGTCCAGTAGAGGGGATACAACAAAACTCTCTTAAAATGGTGGTTTAATGATGTTGGTGCTGTCCTTTGTGACCTCTTTAAGAAGGCTCCTGCCGTGTACTCTTTTTTGTGCTGCTGGACGGTTCTGATAACGTTTGATGATGTTCTCCATACTGCAAAAAAGTTTTGTAAATGTGCAAAAGTTATTCAGAATAAAATGTACCAAGTATATCATTAAGAAAAAGGAGGCAGGAAAGCTACTACGAGGATGGACAATATAACAACTAAACTGATGCTCGCCTAGCTAGGTGTACTGTTTCTTGTTTTGTTTTCCTTAGTTGTGTTTCTTTGCCGTGCTTAGCCAGCGTAGGTTTTGTTCTGTTTTGGTTTTACAGTATCAGCTTTTGTACACCTTCTGATAATACAGAGCTGACAAAGGTTTGGAGAACAAATGCAAAGACCATCACTATCCAGTCTTACTGGGAACATGCTGGTTATCGGCGGTATGCCACCAGTTTTCAATTCCTCGTACCCTTGATCACCTGCAGTTGTTTACTTGTTACCCGTAGGATGTTACCATTTCTGGAGAGAGGTGAAGTCACCTGCACTCAACTGGAAATTACATCCCAAGCCCTTCAGAAGGCGGACCATTATTCCATTTGGTCGTAACAAATAGCCACGGAAAGGGGTATGAAGACTTCCACACAAGATAGGATTATCAGCAGTGCAGATTTTATTGCGTTTGTAGCAAGTCAGAACCTGTGCTTTGGTTTCTCTGGTATCTTGGAATTGGATGTATTGCAGATTTAGGTTATATTTGTGATATGTACCATCAATTTAATGTAATTCTACTTTCCTTGGCAGCAAAAGGTAAATGTTCCATTGTACGATGGGTTGCAGATGTTTGTTGCAAATGGACGCATAGCACTATTTGTAGGCTCTTTTGATTCATAGGATTTTCAACAGATTTATATATGATTGAGATCTTATGGGAGTTTCTCTGCGGAAGCCGTGTGTCATAGGGATAGGGTCATATCCTATAGAAAGCAATCTCATAGAAATCATGTAGTGTAAACTTCATAGAAGAAAAGCTTTAGGTTAGACCTGGTAAATTTCTTCTCCACAATCAAAGAGAATTACTCCTCTTATAAGATTTAATTACACATGGCATTTCAATTCTATAGGTCTTCTAATCCTATATTTTCTCTATCCTATGGATCAAACAACAACATCGATGGGTTTTTTCAAGCATGTTGGGATAGGTTAGATATGAAGGGATAGGCTATTTATGAAACACCAACATAACTACAAGAAAGCTAAAAGGAGAAGAATAGAGAAAAGAAGAAGGAATGAGAAAATTATAATTCTGACACATAGATTGCTGATTTTCATGCCCTACCATTAAGAGCAAGTATAATAAGGCTGACTCAGCAGGCTATAAGAATTAAAATAATGTTGTTTTGCTTAGGTGGATGAGATAGAAGTGGAGAGAGAAGAGAGATGGGCTCTCATGCAAGAGAGCCAGCTCTTGCACGTGCTCCTAGGCACTTTGTGAGTATGTGTGGTGGGCCTTTCATACATAAAGTTATCAATCCTTAAAGCCAACTATTATACAAGTTAGCTATAAGCTGACTATAGCTGGCCTTATAGCCAGCACTCGGCTGTACTATTAGAATTGCTCTAAGAGGTACATTTCAATCCATAGTGTTTTTTTATTGTCTCTGCTCATGCTAACTTTGGTCTCCCTTTGTCCTTCCTACTATTTTCCATACTCTTGAGAATACCACTAGTAATTGGTGTCTCAGGAGGTCTCAGTTGAATATGTCCAAACCACTCCGCCAGTCGGTATTGGACTAGATTCTTCTATCGGTGTTACATCTATCCTATCACGTATTACATCGTCCCTAATTCAGATTCAATATCTTATTGACTAACTCTATTGCAATTCAATGAAATTGTCCTTTGCACTCCTTTTGTCCAAGTATACGCCTTATTGACTAACTCTATTCACGTGTTGGCCTCCACGTATAGGACTTTTAAGTGATTCTATTCACATGTTGGCTTTATCGAGTCACAAGAGGCAATGTATGTGGATTGCCTAGAGATGCTAGAAACACTATTGTCCAAATACTACACTTCCATAAAAACGAACTTAATCAAAGAGCGTCCATCAAGAAAAGGTGCACGCTAACAAACTCAACTAGAGTACTTCCATAACTTTGTACACCTCAAAATTTTGCCGACCCTAGGGTAAGCTAGAGGCCTGGAGGAACTAGATCTCAATGTCCCTGTCTTTCATCCTTCTTCGAGTGTTGTTAAATAGATCGTCGTGCGTGCATCCATACTTGTGGCTTTCGTCAAGGAGAAGCGCTATAGCCGACACTCTTCATCGTGACGGTTGATTATCGGGTAGAAAATGCTCTAAAAGGCATGTAAGTGGGATTATTAAAGCCAACACCTCCAAGAATGACCAAATATATTTTTTTGGCTGACAATGTTAGAATTTTGGACAACCTACTTAATTAAGGAGGAGTTTGGTGCATTCTTTCCTCCTTTTGAAATCACCAAAAAACTTCGAGACAAAGATGGAAATATTCTCAATTGAATGTGAATGGCTTGATACAGGGACATCCTATCCACCTTCGCAGAGCTTGCAAATTCACAGGAAAGAGGCTCGCCTATAGAGTAGGAGGACTTTAGCACTTGTAGTCATTCATCTTAAGGCAACTTGTAATATATTTTTGGTGAGGAGTTCGCATGTTAGTGGGTTTTAACTGAAATGTTAGAAATTAGATGCGACCTTTGCCAAAAAGGACCTGTCCGGAAGGGACACCTCCAAACTTGCAACTCTTCCTTGTCCTTTCCGCTAATTATAAATACCATCATCATAAAGAGAATATACTTGATCATGATCCATTTTTGGTCTCCATACTTCATCAAGTAATGGTTTTGCATATTGATCCCTAGGATGACTATAGAAGATTATCTCCTCTTAACAAGGAAACGAACATAACAAGCAAATTCCGTCCTAGAAGATGTTGCGTTTAAGGTATTTTCAAGATGACAGTGCATTGCAAACTTGACACGAACATTAGTCATGGTTTAATGATGCTAAATTCTCCCAATCTCCAGATTTTATGTGTAATACATGTGACACATCAAAGCTTTAAGGCCCTCGTTCCTTAAAATCGAAGGTGAACCATTCAACTTATTTAAACACATTCTATATAAGATATGTGGCTCTTCCAAACTATTAGCTAGATCTTTGAGGTGTTAAATGGTTCTAATAAACATATCTACACGATGATCCAATGTGTGCCTCTTAACAACAAGGCCGATTATTAAATTAGATTATCATTATCTTGAACACACAATTAAATCAATTCAATGTACAACTCAATAGAATTATCCTCACAAAGCTTCATTGTTTATTGTATGGCCCTATAGCTTAGATCGAAGTTCAACACTATGCCCAATGTGTCCAAGCTCAAATTGGTCTAGATAAGTCCCATATGAAGAGAATCAAGCTCACTACATGATCCTTAGTATTATATCGTAACTAACGAACCTTAATGTTGAGGTCATGCAATTTTACACTTTGTGTCTTTACTCAATTGTCACTTTATGCATATAAAGTACTTGCCTACAATTAGTAACTAAAAATTCAACAAGTATGTCCTACATGTCATAATTTGGTTACATGTTGATACTACCACCCTAGCGTACATCAAGGCTTCCTCATAGCAATATGGGATCTATATGTGAGGAATAGTTGTATTTTTTCAATCATAAATACCTTAAGATCCTAATATGTAGAGTTATCCAAGGACAATATGATATATATTCAACATGGGCCATTTTTAGAAACTAGGAGCATGTTAATTAAGTACCATTAATAATGTCATGAAATCAATTGGAACCTCCGAGACATTCCCACCTCAAATGTAGGTAGCCAAGAATCTAAATTCCATGTTTAAAAAATTATTAAATCTCGCCGATTCACTTACGTAATTCAAAGATGTCGCAAAAATCTATAGCCATGTGTGGCCTAAAGCTCGATGATTTTGTTACACCTTTGTATTTTATTTTTATATACATGGCCACAGAATATTTTTAACATGTCTTCCATCCATGAGTGGAATCACTTTTCGGTAACATAGTGGTAGTAGAAACTCACATACCTATGTAGTTAATACAAAAGAAGCCTGGTGACCGGGTGTATACGTGAGCACACATCCATTGGTTGACACGTGTCACATGTAGCAATCCACTGTTACCATCATTGTTGGGTTATCAAACCACATCAGCATTAACAACACTTCCAAATCACGTAGGACCCACCTTTTTGAATTCAAATAGTGGGCCAGATGCACTTTCAAATCACGTAGGACCCACACCAAGTACGCTTAGCGATGGATAAGTCAACGTCAAGGTAACAGATCCAATTGACGATAACCGGATCTCAACGCAGATCGTGTGGCATCTAGAGGGTGCTCACGTATACACCTAGTCACCAAATCCCCTCTCGTAGTTAATATGTAGTGTCCACATCTTTACTGCAACTTGATCACTTAGGTTTGCTATGTTCAGAATATAAAGGAAAAAAATAACATGTATAAACTCACTAAGTCGCTACATGACTTAAAATAGTTGGAGCAATTTTGGTACGAGAGTCACGGCTACTTAGACAATGATGATTTTCCCATGTCTTTCAGTTGTAAGATCCTTAACATGGTTTTGCATCATCTCAATGTTTGTTGAAGATCTAAACATAAAAGTAAAAACATAGAATCTGTAGAAAAAATATGTGATCATCTAAAAGTTGAAACATGAGATTAATGTTTTGGATAAAACCAGATTTTTCTTGGGAGTACAATTTGAGCAACTGCACTCAAGTTTGATGGTACACCATGCTGCCTAAATTTAGAAATTATCAATATGGAGATGTCATATCTGTGTAACACCCTCATGGTTGTTTGACCTCTTGATGTAGACCAAGATTTATTTAGACTATGAGAAGATCAATAATAGATATTGTACCCGAAGTTCCATATTTCCATGCCATTGGACCTACCAAACACCATTGGTTGGCAATAAAGATGTCTTTCAATTTTTTCAAGGCAGCAACGATCTTGGCCTATTGTTTCGATCTCTGAGAAAATCTAGGCTATGGTAATGTGGGATTAACTAATGCATACTGATATCTTATTCCCGCAATCTCAAATCACATAAATGCTTTGTGTACCTACATAGTGGGATAAAAACCCAGTGTTCAAACAAAGTCTCAGTCGCTACCTATGTTAATCATTGTGAAATAGAAGTCTTCATGTGAATACATGTGCTTCACAGAATGTAACCACATACATTCATTACTCATTTGGTATTGCTTCCACCGAATCATTAGCCATTATCAAAAATGATTATGTTGTTGGTGTTGCACATATTCAAACTCAAACATGTCACGTAAATAGCACTATTAGCAAGCATACTATTTCCAAATAGTTTTATCATCATTAACAATAAGAAAGCGGGTAGTTAACATCTTAGAGGAAGTCCAGTGGACTTGTCATCTCGCTCGGCTCATAGAAACTTGGCAAATTTTGGAAAAAGGGAAGTTCGAGGAACCTCTACAAAGGACGTGGCAAAAATATTAAGATACCAAAGCAAATGCTTTGAGCAACACTTTTGTAGAGCGAGAGATGGATCAGCTCGAGCAATGACCTCCCTCCCACATCTACCCAGAGGCTCCCATGGTGAGCAGATCAACAATGTCCAATGTCATTCCAGCTGCACCACTGCAATCAAGCATATGAGATGAGAGGAGGGTTGATTGAGTCAAAACCAAAGCCACACGGATAAAGCGAGTGGAAAAGCTGCATCGAAGGCACCACGGCGAGTTGGCAATGTCGCCTCATTCTGCCCTGTGAGGAGACGAGGAGCTCATCTCTTTGTTGCTTGCTACATCCCAAGTGAGGAGGTCGACGCCCGATGAGGAGCTCTAGAAGGTTGCATCCTTCTGCCAACACGTGGAGAACATGAAACGCAGAGAGGGTAGAGAGACACAAATGGAGAACCGACACCGCTAGGAGAAACAAGGTGATACAAGGGGAAGGGGCAAAAAATGTAGGTTTCCTTCCTATTCAAGTGATGAGAATGCCAAAGGAAGATGGGAAGACCAAGGCATTGAGAGAGAAGAGCTTCGTAGTTATGAAGAACTAAAATCTATATTTTGGTGGAATATAGAGAGTGGTAGACATTTTTGGAGAGACTCTTCAAATGAAGATATGAAGAGGCAATTTTGTAGACAACACTGGACTTCACTAGTATAGAGCGACGCAAACGACACCTCCCAGTGGAAATGACATCGATACGAGCTATGATTAAAAATATTTACGCGTTTCTGAGGAGGTCGGCGAGAAATGCCTCACCGAAAGCATGGGCCATGGTCATATTTTTATGCTCATCATTGAAATATTGCACACAGAGTTTAGCATACATCCGTTTCCAATATGATCCTATATAGAAAAGGTGCTACACAAAACTCCGTTACCGACCACAAACTCTCGCGTAATTGAAGATGTAAATCTTCTGTAGCCGGTTGTTGCAACGATAAACTAGCCTTTCTTCATAGTTAGGGATATTGTTATTCCATTTATTTAGGACAGATGTTATTGTGAATGTGTTGTTATCAATCTTATTAAGTAGGTCTCATGTTTTTTTATTATAGATCTCCAATTCGACTGTTTACTGTTTTCTGTTTTCTGTCGATTCTTTATGATTCACTTGTCATTTTGCATACTTAGGGCAGATGTTATTGTGAATGTTTTGTTTAGAAAAATTGTGTAGTTATCAATCTGATTATGTACCTTGCATGTGTTTTATTATAGATCTTCACTTTGGCTATTTACCATTTTCTGTCGATTCTTCATAACTCAACTCGCTATTGTCATTTTATTTAATTAGGGGATATTTTACTGTGAATGTTCTATTAGGTTACAGGTAGCCACAAATTTGTGTTCTAGTTCATGTTAATTGTGAGTGTTGTTACCGTTTTCTGTTAGGTTTTTCTGTTTAGTTACAAAATGGATTTGTAGCCACCGGTTAGCACTGCCCCCCCTACTGGCCTCCGTCCGATGCACTGCTGGAGATTCGTACTGCATTGTTGGTGGTCCTTCATCACGATGCCATTGCCTATTGATCGCCTAAAAAGGACATATTAGTTGCTAATTCTACGTTGATAGATCAACAAACGGTGCAAATGCGCAGCTGATAAACCGGCCATGTCAGAATACATCATGCAGATGACTACAGACTCGCTGACACATTTACTTGCCCACTTGCACCACCTGCTTTGTTCAGTATGCTCTGCCGGGCGTGCTGTAGATTTTGGTGGAGCTTAGTATTTATGGTGTTTAGTTGGTGCAGGTCGCTACTACGCACACGACTCAGACAACAAGAAATGCGAGCATGCACCTGGAGATATCTGCTCCGAGCAGAGTCTCAATTTTACATTGCTTAAACGCGAGGTAGGTCCCAACTCCTAAGCATCTGTTGGCATTATTTTTGCATAGCAAAACTTGATAATGATGTAGTCTACCAATCCGTATAATACCAACTCAAAACAACTTGTAGTTTTGGCCACACAAAAATGAAAAATCTGATAACTTCCGTAGGTTTCAATTGTTTTTCACTTTTATTTTTATTTTGGCACAGTCTGAAATATGAATATTTCAACTTAAAATTTTGCATGTTTATAGGATACATCAGTACCTACATCTAGGATTTTTTTCAAAATATTTTGAAATTTTAAAATGCCTTTTTCAAAAATTTCAAGAGAAAAGCAACATTTAGCCGGTCTACAAAATGACACACTTGGTACAACTCTTTTGCTCTCAAATACGTGGACTGAGGTTGAGACCATTATGCTGGACAGAGGTAACTAGCAAAGAATCTGTTCAAAAGCTAACAAATATATATATATAATCTTAGGCATCACATACTATTCAATAACACCTTACGAACTTCATCTATTTGGTCGACAAGGAGCTTTAACTGCTCGCCTCATTCCTGCTTTAAAACTGTAGGTTATTATTTCCGCATGGCCGTACACCTTGGCCTGACAAAGCCTGTGAACTAGGGAAAGGTGTCAGCTAGTTTGCAGTTTCCAGGAGTGATTAAGCTCAATATACAAACGTGTGCATCCGAATCTAGAGGCAATATCCAACGTCTATGGGAGGGGGGGGGGGTATTGCCCCCGGGGGGGTAACATCATATTTTGCAATTGTGTTATGGTTAAAGTGTGGATGTTGTTCAGGTTATTTTGGGATTTATTGCTAACTTTTAACTTGACTGAAAATTTGTAGTTTATTTCGTGACATTGCATAAAAGAAAATAAGCAGTCGTGGCATATGTACATGCACAACGAGTGGTGTTTCTTCACTTGTAAGAAGCAATATCACAACTCAAGTGTGAAATCTGCAGGTATGTACAAGGATGGTGACGAAAGATAAATAAAGAAATATCGTCTCCATGCGAACATGACTAGAGAGAAGTTCCACTTTCCTTTTATATCCTTGCAAGGTATGATAGGTAGTCAAAATATCATGTAACTGTTCTCTTTCATTAATTCACCTAGATCTATATCGATATGTCAAAGTATCATAGATATGCATGCTTGATTTGATTACATTTTGAAATATATGTAATATTTTTCTGTTTCATGAATCAGTCTCATTCTGTATTGATATTGATGATGTTATGCTTGTGATGCAAGGACAGTTAAATGTTGAGTGAAATAATCTGCGGTTGTTGTATACATACAAAAATTCCCTGACCGCAAAGGGGTAGAACCATAAAACTGTAATTATTGTTCCCGATTTTAAGGAAATTACAGGATCTTCCAAATAACCTTTGCTCGAAAAAGGGGCCTCATCAGTGACGAGTATTAGCACCATGCACAACTATCCAACTAGGCCTTCACATTAACTTCGGGCTCGTGGCAACGAGGCCCTTTTTTTTGTTGCCGATAGAGTTTTTGACCCGTCTCCATATCATTGCTCTATACTAGTGCTTGCTCCTACAAACAAATATAGCAACAATTTTCCTAACTTTTCACAATGTCATTCCCAGCTTTCACATTTTAAAACATGTTCATGGAAGTGGTATGCAAAGCCTTCCAAGGTTCGGCGAAAGTCTCCTCCTAAGCTATAACAAACATAACTCCTTTTCCTTGTATGAGTTTACTGTCAAGTCAGTAAGCTCGTGTCTTTGCAAAATCATATGGGCTCGTACCTTCTAGTTTATGTAATAGGTTTTATAAAGTATACAATGCGCACTTATTTTTCTCTGAACTCACTTATGAGGTGTTTTCCTTTTAAGTATTTATACCACATGAGTTATGAAGAAGAAAATAATTATTATATTTTGTATATTATTATTTTCATTATGTTTCCATCCTTCGAAGGAGTTTTGTAACCATATGAAGTACATCTCATCATAGTTCTGTTATATGATTTTTGGAGGAGTTTTCAAGACGATATATTTGAACAAGCACCGATAATCAAAGGGGAGGTGTTAGAAGACAAATGTGTTCATTGCGAAAAGGCACATGCTTGGAATGGATGCCTCAAAACAAGAATATTTTTAGAAAACCAATTTGATCTTTACCAAAATACACATGTTTGGGTGGGATGTCTCAAAAAATGCATCTCTTTCTTATATCTTCTCACCATGTATAAATAACTATTCACCTTTTGCTTCTACAATTCTACTCTTTACATAAATTACTACAGTAAATGCAACTTCACTTCGTATAAATAGAAAAGTAGTGCTCCTTACATTTCGTAAATTTGTTAAGCAAACAAAACCTTCCGTAGTAGCCTCCTCTTCTAGGACATCCATTTAAGCCATTATGTTAAACGATATCTTCTAATCACTTTGAACCGATACGATACCCTTATATGAGTTCATCGTCACTTCAACATCATTTCTGAGATGCAATAGGAGATGATGTTATTCACACGTTGACCCACCATCTATTGCAATAGGAGATGCTACGAGGGCATAAACATCTTTGAACTTATGCGAGTCAGAGAGCTCATGAGCATCGCCTATAAGGTGTCGAACACTGATGAAGCTGACAAGTGTTTCTAGATCAGAAGCAAGAGTAGACAACTACTCCATGAAGATCAAAAGGACAATGTCTGCCTTGGGCTTCATCCAAAGAATTGGTTTCCAAACCGCATAGTGGCAATTCGCGTGGAAGTTTCTAAGTGGCACGACTAGCCGGCCTCACGCCATCTTCGGTGAATGGTTTCTCTAGTTGGAGAGCATGTCCACAAGGAAGAGGCGATCATGAAGTTCTCACTGGCACCGACACCACAAGGGTGGAGGTGGAAGAAGGTAACTCTATAAGAAAATTGTACTGTGTCCTTGACTTCTACATCTGCTCTCGCGCACCTTGCCTAATAAAACTCTACTTCTGAGTGGCGTGCATTGAGTCTGAGGAGATACGAGTCCCCTCAGTGTATCTTATTCCGTATTGGCTATGAAGCCTCAAGCTAACACATGAATATGGGCCACTTCATAATTAATCAAAACTAAGTCACAATAACATTTGTTCATAGCCACAATGACCGGGAACTTTGGGACGTCGAGCCTAGGCGACCAACATATGGTGGAGTTTACGAATTCAAGGTGGGGACCCCTATCAATGGGAGAAATATGAAAATATTGCTTGCCTCTAGCCATTGGTGAGCAGGAACTTCTTCAAGCGCTTCCTCTAGCCATTGGTTTTCTAAAACTCCTATCCAAATCCATATTAATAAGCAATGACTTGGGGGCTTATTTGCAGACCTTGATAAGAAGGAAGTATAAGAAAATGATGTGATGAAGGGAGTGAATGGAGTTCTTCCATAAACCTCTCTTTTTAGCCCCGTTGGAAGAACTCTTGACCCTTCACATTTACTACTCCAGGCTACTAGAAATTTTGCACATGTACCATCCTATTCAAAACGTCGGGCCACTCCCAAAGCAAGCGTAAAGAAGTTGGCATAGAACCGACATCACATATGATGGAAACGGTGCAAAGATTCACTACAAAAGTATAGGGAACAAAGCTAGTTAGTTCCTCAAACTTTATCGAAAAAGTTAGTTTCTCAAAGACCTTGTTCTCTTATTAACACCCCTCCCACAACCCCCATATCTTGAGAATGACTTGGTTTACCCTTGTTAGACCTTATGTGAGAAGCCATAATTTTTTACTCAGAGGTAGCTTGAGAAGGTCAACCAAGCGTCACCCAATTCCTTAAGTCTGAAGTAAATTTGCATTCTCGCATGGAGATTATAAGAGACTATCTAGTAAAGACACTTTCATTGGATGGGTAGGGTTCCGAATCTTGTCATTCCCCATTTCATATAGGGATTAGGGTTTGACAATAGCTAGTGCAAAACCCTTTTGAATCTCCTCATAATATCGTCGTAGTTTGACTCATAAGCCACAAGTAAATGCACTCTTGAAAATGAGGAACTACCCATAGGCGTCGTGAGGTCTAGCCTACTATGGAAACCCCTTCAGTCGGCGGATGGCAAAGGAGATCTACTCGTTAGATAGATGTGTGAAGACTTAAGACATGGTCTGGTTGGATCCCATCACGATCTCTGCGCTGATCATTAAACAAGGAAGTTCCACCGATATTTGTGAAGCCTAACTAGGATGAGCGGTATGCCTTGGTTGTACATCTTGAGCCACAATAACAGATTTACCAATCTACATTATGGCATTCACAACCAAGGTATACTGGATCATAGGATTGCAACAAAGAAAATTTATAATATAACAATCTTATTTAGGAGGAAACCATGCGAGCTCTAACCTTGTCTAAAATTCGATGTGATTACACAAATCCATATTGTGTTTCTATCTAACTTATATTGCTATTCAAATAACAACAAACTTTAGGAATCATGCAATTTTTTTCATTACATGTTTCAAGGCTTCCTGGGAACAATCTTAATTCAAGGCTTTCACTTTAGTAGTCGTTCAGCTTGAAAGACGACTCGGGAGGCTCGCTTTTTCACTTTACACCACCCTCATACAAATATTTTAGGATCCCATCCAAGTCGGGGAGGGTTATGGACCTTTCCTCACGCAGTTTCTTCAGAAACCCTTATCCATGGGACCCGATTCGTCTACCCCGTAGATCTGCTTCTGAAGTTGTGATCCCATGTGACTTTACTAGTTTTTTTTGTTTTAATATAGGTCATAGGAACATGAACAACACAAAAATAGCACAAGTTTCAGACTACAAGTCCATAATCTTCTAACAGGTAGTCATGTTTGTGAACCAGGTGCCACCTAAGAGTTGTGCTGCATAAAACTCCTAATGAAGCCACCTACTTCCTGCTAACAGTCAGCATGTTCTGGCTTGCCCATGGAGGCGATGGAGCCTCTCTTCTGCGCACTCATGTTCATGAGACGTTCTTGTGCACCCCGCCCCCTATTTCGATGGAGAGCCACTACCTTGTTTCATGAAATGGTACAACTCGTACCTCATGGTGTACGTTTCTCTCTCCAATGTCGCTAGCTCCGTGTGCAGTGGCTACTGAGCCAATTTTCCTTTCCCATTCCTCCCTTGCTTGTGTCGTTTTTACTTTTTACCGATCTAGATGTAGGTATCAAAGTCATGGTAGCAGTGTCATGGGGGGAGAGGTTCTCGCCTTCCTTTGTGCCTAATTTATCATATATCTCATCATAGGCCCACCTCCTTGCTCCAATCACAAATCTCCTTGCATTCTTCTTGGCCCTTTTTTACTTCACCATGTTGATTGTGTTGTATCGGTGTGCCAACTCTTGTAGCACTCCTTCTTCTCCTTGATAACCCTTTGGACATCCTCATTCCACCACCATGTATCATTAGCTTTCGGCTTCTTACCCTTTGTCACTCCAAGCACCTCCCTAGCTACCATCCGAATGCATGTACCCATCTTCACCCACATGCTATCTACATATCCCTCTTCGTCCCATCGTCCTTTCGTGATTATCCTCTCGCAAAAGTTCTATTGTGCTTCCCCCTTTGAGCTTCCACCACTTCGTTCTTGTGATTTTGATGCCTTTATCCCGCATCACACGACCGTGAAAACGGAAGTCGGCTACCACAAGCTTATGTTGCACCACAACACACTCTCCAGGGATCACCTTGCAATCCAAACAAACCCTCCTATCCCTTCTTCTAGTGAGAACAAAGTCAATCTGGTTACAGTGTTAGGCACTACTAAAGGTCACTAAGTGAGATTGCCTCTTCCTAATGAAGGTGTTAGTGACTAACAAGTCATAGGCTACCGCAAAGTCCAGGATGTCTTTACCCTCCTGGTTTCTGTCGTCATACCCGAAGCCTCCATGCACACCCTCAAACCCTATGGTAGATGTGCCCACACGACCATTGAGATCTCCTCTAATGAAGATCTTCTCGTTTGTCGGTACACTTCTGACGACATCATCCAAGTCCTTCCAAAACAGCCTCTTAGCGCTCATGTCGAGCCCAACTTGTGACGCATAAGCACTAGCAACGTTCAGGACAAGAATCCCAACTACCTTAACTAGGATGATCCTATCCCCCTTTCTCCAAACGTTCACTACTACATCCTTAAGGTTCTTAATTTAACATGCCATGAATTTTAATTGTGCGTTTTCAGATTTTCAACATTTCCACTATCGCTTGTTTCAAAGCATCCGCCTAAATTGTTTTCTAGGGTAAAATCGTATCTTTAAATTATTGATGCAGCTCGTGTCATGTACACCCTTCAATTCAAAGGACGGTTCTGGTGTAAAAGTTGGACAGATATTGTGAAAGTCAAGATAAGAGGGAGCGATTTTTTTTCTTCTTTTGGGTGTAAAACTCTAGATATGCTCGAAGTAGGACACAAACAGGCCCTTTCCCACAGTTACAGTCAATGCATCCACTTGCATGTACATGAAATCATACGCATAGTCACTTCAACGGATATTTCCTTGTCGCCTAGCATTAAGTGATATTGATGTGGCCAGTACCTACGATAGGTACAAACATTGTGTAATTCTGGTTTGCAGGTCTTCTTATATGTATGGCAATTGTGGACTCGATCGTTGCGCATGCATGTACGTTAGAACTTAAGCTTCATTGTAATGAAGCTCGCTGCGTAAGCGTAGTACTGATTTTCATGAAAGATATATATTCAAATTGAAGCCCCCTACACAATCAAAAGCCCACATAAACAAGTTTCGCAAGACACGTTGGACATTTAATACATGCATCTAGACACTAGTTCACATCTGGATATATTTAAATTTTAACAAAGTTAAGACAAGTTTCATACACTAAGGGAAAAATTGTCTTTGCCGTGCAACTATTTGCATGGTAAAGGACCCTATATGCACGGCAAAGGCTTTGCTTTGCGATGTCGCACGATAAAGGTCGCATCTATAAAAGTAGCCGCACATGGGATTGATTAATGAATCGGCGAGCTACATGGAACTAGGGAGGAGATCCCTGTGAATCTAAAAAATGAATTGGGGAGTTTGCATCACGAATATATGAATCCTAACCGCATGCATCCAGAGAGAAAAACACATATGGTAGTATTGGCATGAGTACTAAATACAATGTTGTCACTAGCTATGGTGAGAACTGACAAATTTTAATCTTTTATGAAAGTTCAGCTAATAATGACCCTCCTCCAAAGTTTAAGCAAACCTAATACTTTTGAACATTTTTTTTTACTCCTAGGTATATTTGTTCAATGAAAGAAAGGTCAACATTGAGAAAAATGGTCATATTTTTGCTAAAGCTATAGATCAAGATTATTGTTTTTATCCTGTAAAATTCCCATGGTTGTTCTATATTCCAAACTCCTAAGGGCATTGAGCTTTCAAAAAAACATTATTCCTCCAAAAAAGTATTTTCTAAACAGTACGCAAGTTCTTCCTGATGTTAAGAATTAAGACATGTGCCGCTGAATAACCAATAACACGAGAGAGTCTAATGTTGGGACAAGGTTATGTTTGGCGAAAGTTTGGAGGAGGATCATCCTTTGGTTGGACTTTCACAAAATGTCCAAATTTATGAAAATTACACTAGCTATGAGGCTTAGGGAATTGCTTGCGTATAATTTGAAATTTCGCCATAATTAAGGTATAACCCAGCGTAACTTGTAATAATAATTGCAATGTATAGAATGAACTTTGCTATGGGGAGCTGGCGAAATTATTTTGAAGTCTTTAATTATAGGCTACCAGATCTTAAGCTTAAGACAACTTAAGTATTTGCACTATGTATGCCTCTGCGTACCTTTTGCACATAGTGGTGTGATTTTTGTAGTGATGCCATGCAATAGGGAAGATAGGATTTAAACGTTGTGAGTCTTGGATAGTTTTGGCGCGTACCAGACTACATGGCTGATTCAAGACAACGTACATACACTGAATCAGCCGCCTGCGAGCAATTAAATAAATGCAATTAAGCGAGGCCTGTACTGCCTCACATAGCAGAAGCATAAAATACTGTAGTGTGCACTGGTGTAACAGTGCAGTGTAGGCATCTCAAAGCAGCCAGCCACTGGCCTCACCGGAGTGGCTGCCGATCAACTGCCGGAACGGCGTCAGAAAACAAACTAGCGGCGACCCGGATCGGAGACAGGACTTAATTAAGAGTGCTCCGCGACATCATGATGGCATGGCCTCTTTGTAGAGATGAAGAAAATTAGCTAGCGGCGGCAAGAGAGGCGCCGGCCGGCGAACTAGGCATTCGCACGCACGGGAAAAAGAAAGTGAGTGCTTTTGGAGACAATTAGGTAGCTTGATTCTAAGTGAGAGCAACAAATCGCCGGAGGAAAAGAGGGGGAAACGGGGGGCACGTACGTTGCCGGCGCGGCGAAGCGGTGGAAGGTGCCGTCGAAGGGGCTGACGACGAGGAGCGCGACGTCGGCGTCGCAGAGCACGGCCAGCTCCTCCGCCTTCTTGACCAGCCCCGCCTGTCGCTTCCGGAAGCAGATCCCCCGCCGCCTCCGGTCCTCGATCCGCCTCAGCACCACGCGCCCCCGCTGCCGCGCCATCCTCCTCCTCCACCTTCCCGAACGAACGGCCGGGAGAAACGGAGGGAGGCGGGGCTTATGTAGTAGCCTTCCTCATGGTTCCCCTCGCCGTCGCTCGCTTTGCCGGATTCGCTGCGCACCGGCCAGGCCAGGTCTAGCTAGGGAATCTCTTGGCTGGGACTGGGATCGATCGAGTCGAAAATTTGGTTGCCACTCTCTGCTCCTCTGTTTAGTCGAGCGCGCATAAAAAATAAGTAAGTCCAAAAATCTAAATGTAGTTCCGGATTGGGTCGGTCGGGAGATGGGCTGGCCCACCGTATATAGGGCACGCGAATAGGTACTGTACATGAGGTACGTCGTCGCGTTGTCGGACCAAGGGTGGTGGAGCACGCCCAAGCCCCAGCACGCCCTCGCGCAACTCGACACCTTGCAATTGCACTGTTGTACGGTCTTCTATTTTCTTCGGTCAGCCCAGTTTCTTAGGGAGGAGAGCCCGCAGCATACTTTCGCTTTTCCCAACTGTGCACGCGCCGGGAACGTTCAGGGCAGTTCGGGCGATAGATAGCTAGAGTATGTTTGGATTTAGCCTCATCTAGCCCTGCCACAGATACGAGATGAGCACACCAAAGCAAGGACATGGCCACAATGTTGGCAAGGTGTAGATGTTTGGGAAAAAAATTAATTTTGGAACTAGGGAAGGATCTAAAAGGGCCTGGAAGCGACATTAAATCTGATAGGTGGGTTACAAGTTACATGGAGGACTTTGAAAAGACTAGAAATTCCAGCAAACTCCTCATGTTACAAAAAAAGGCCCTAGATTAAAAATGAAAATTATTATCAGGTCCTTCTCCATGTGGACGCACGAGGGCCTCCGTCGAGGCCAACTCGCTCGGAGGTTGAACATGCTAACGCACGGAGGTTGTGCTATGAGATCTGACCATATTATGTGCAAGATGTATTGATAGATGCATATTATGTATTCCGTTCTTAAGTATTTGTTCTAATCCAAATTTTATGAAAGAGCGTGGGTGGGGTGATGTGTGTATTAGATGGAGTAGCATGGTTTTAGTGATTGAATAATAACAACAAATTCATGATCTATTATGGTTTTGCCTTTTCTTTTACTACCTCACTAGGGATAAATTGAATGCATGTGCTATGTTTGTCACGTGACAAAAGTGATGATCTTGTTTGTTCACCATTTGATATTCAAACATCATGTCAACGTACTTATAGCTATGCTCTGTTAATTCTTAATACAAGATTGCATGCAGTTTTCCTTTTCTTGTGGAGTATAAGAGAGATGTGTTGCATCATCTCTATGTTAGGATGTGATGCCCATATGAATGCGTATCTTTCACATGTTATTATTTTGCATCTTCATATCTCATTGATGAATTGTTATTGTCCACTACAACTTAAAAGAGAGAATAGTCAAGTGAACCCATGAACCCCGGTCCACTTTTTTTTATCATAAGAAACACCTTTATATTGATTTTATCTTGTTTTCTAATTGATGTACTATTTTAATCCGAAAATAGAAAAATATTTACTTTTCCTATTTGCATCCAAAACACCAAAAACAATTAACCCTTTTATTGTTTTTTACTTAGCTACTTTATTTTATCTAGTTTACTTATTTTATTACTAGTTATGTTTTATTTACTTACGTGAAACCTTGTGCTTGACAACTACACGGTGGAGTTGAAGACACAAAGCTTTATTTTACTTTGCAGGATTGCTAGAAGAAGAGAGGGAGAGACAACTCTTTGCACAAGTTCGCCGAGAGTTCGATATTAACCCCTGAGTTACCCTTGTGGGGAAAATTACTTCCTAGACTACACACTATGCACTTGGAGTCCCAACATTTCAAGAGTTTTTGCTGGTGTTGTTTAGCTCCATCAAAACATATTTTCTGGCGCCGTTACCGAAGAGCTAGAAGAGTTACATCATAGTAGTTGTTGCGTAAGAAGTATTTTCTGGTGTCATTGCCGTGAAGAAGCATCTTACAACTGCATCTTACCTAAGCTTGGGGAGGTTACACCACTGTGACCTCTCTTATCTCTTTTAGATTTTGCATGTATTTTACTTGTTTTGTTTTTAGTCTTTGTTTGTTTGTTCTTTTTCATAAAAATTCAAAAACACATAAAAATTAGTAGTAATTATCTTCTGAGAAGCATGGAGAGAAGAACTCATTGGCCCTTTAGTGTGAATTTTTTTCCTCGAGATTGTGATATCCTTATAGAGTCTTTTGAAATTGATCCTAAAGTAGTGAAAGCTATTTATGAACAACGCTTTTACGGAAGACCAAATGGTTGTCCTATGAAGAATTTAAAAAGATTCAATGAAAAGTGCAAAATTCTTAATGTAATCCATACGAATAATAACATAATAAAGGTTAAGATCTCGCCTGTACTCTCTTGATGGTAAAGCTTTAGATTGGATTTTAAAATGGCCGCTTGGAAACTTCAGCTCCTGGTTTAATTTTAAAGTCGCATTTGTGGAAAGATTCGGATCTTCTGAAGTAGTTAGCCACCTTAGGGAAATCATTACTTCCTTTAAGCAAAATAAAGATGAATTATTAGTAAATGCTTGGGAAAGATTTAGAGGACTTGCATGTGGAACATAAAGTGGTTTTAAGTATTGGATGTTAATATACCTATTCTATAATGGTTTAGAAAGCACATGTAGGATGTATCTTGACAATCAATGTGGCGGTAGCTTCATGAATTCAACAGCCCAAAATGCTTTTATGATGCTAGACGGTTTTCTCATAGAAGTAAAAAATTATAAGAAGTATAGAAAAAGCCAAAGTTCCTGAAGATGATTTTGATGATAGACATGAGATCTTCGATCTATAAATAGGGAAAAGAAAATCGAAGAAGTGAAAATACTCAGTGAAGTAAGAGAATCACTATTGGATCTTGATAAATGTAGCTTGCATGAATTGATTGATTTTCTTGAAAAAAATTCTAAAGATCCCACTATTAATGTCAATCAAGCTGATTTTGGTTCTTATATTGGTAACTATGTCATTAGAAAAAAGATACAATTATGAGGGTATGATACCACCTAAGCTTGGGGATGCTTGGATCCCCAAGATTTTAATTTCTATTGATAAATAAACACACCATGCAATTCTGGATTTAGGATCTAGTGTTTCTGTCATATCTAAAGGGCTATTTGAATTACTTAATCTCAAAATTATTGAAAAATGCTCTATTGATTTATTGCTTGCTGATGATTCAACCAAAAAGGCAATAGAAAGAGTAATATATGACATATGTGCATGTTGATTTTATTGTTATGGACATGGGTAGCAATAGCTCTAGTCCTATAATCCTTGCAAGACCTTTTCTGAGAACACCGGGGGCTATCATTGATTCTAAAGAATGGAATGTCAAATTCCAATTCCCACACAAGAAGTGTATGGAGAACTTTCCAGGGAAGAAGGAGGTAGCATCATTTAAGCTACCACATAATTTCCATAACACTTGAACAAGTAAGTAAGCCTAGTTATATGGCTATAAAGAAAGCGCTTTACGGGAGGCAACCCGAGATGTTTTATATTTTTTTGCTCTACATGATTGTTGTTTAATGTTAGTTTTATTTTAGTTTACTCTCTCTTTTTTAAATAAAGTATCAAGTTTTTACCCATTTGGATGTTTAAAGTTGCAAACATAATATGGAGCTGTTGTTTTCCGCGCTGCACTTTTTAGTGCACGATGTTTCTAATTTTTTGGTAACTCCTAAAATCTTTATAAATTCAAAGTAGCTGTAACTTTTCATCATATATATGCATTTAAATTGGCTAAAATTCCTGACGTATCTAAGTTGTATTAAAAATTAAGTTTTGCTGCAGCAAAAATTCTGGACAGTTGCTTTTCAATGTTAGATCCATTCTTTTGAGTATCCAAATGATTTTTGCTTGGGACTTTTGATATTCTAGAATGAGTACAACATTATATTATCTCTGTTTCATGAATATATATTTTTATTTATGATTAAAATAGCAGAAAGCATGATTTCTTTGTTCCTCTAGTGTCACCCCATAGAAAAGAATGGGAACAAAAGTTTGTGTTGAAGTTTTTTCACAGGAAATGGAGGAATATCACACTAAGATCAATTCAAGTATGGCTAATATCATAAGATTGGGGATTCCCATGACACCCGATTGGGCTCATTCTAAAACTTCTGGTTTGAGCACCTCTAAACTCTATTTTTTTAGCAACATAGAATTTTCTCAAAAACTTGAAGCGTTCTTGTTTTAGTTGTGTCTAGTTTTGTTTTAAAATGAAAAGGACTTTCATATTTAATGTTCATAATGCATATGAATGAGCTACTGGACCAAACTCTCTTATCTCTGAATGATTAAAGAAAATTAAGTAGCATGATTATAAAAGAAAAGGAGGAATGCCTAAAGATGAAATTTATTTTGTGTATGGTATTTCTAGTTTCACATGCTCTATTGAGTGATGATTTGCTATATGCCTTATTCAGTGCTACTTATTACTAGTGTACATAGATGTTTAATTTTAAGTATCATTGTTTGACGATGAATGAATAGTTCTATGAATACTATTGCATGCTTTTAGACCTCTTGCTAGCCAAAAAAATTGAATTCTTACACAAGCATAGACTTATTTCCAAGCTCAACTCAAATCCAATGTCTATCATACATACATATATAGAACTTGCTATTACAAGTATAATGTGTTTGTTATACCTCCAACCTTTTTAGAATATCATTTTTGTGTAATTTAAATCTCATAAGAAAGTAAGGTTTGGAAGGAAAATACCGCTATGCATGTTGTGGGTTTGACTAATTATGAGTAATGAGCTAGACCAAAACCATGCTTAGTGGGGAAGTATTTCAACATTGCATCATAGGGGCATTGCACCCTGAGTTGATCATCATTTTTTGTGTTGTTGATGGTTATGTCTTACAGAATAAGTGGAGGTTATCAAGAGTAAGTATGCATGCATGTTAGATAAGAGCAATTGGACGCTAACGAAAGACATGCCTAATCATGGTGAAAGTTTCAGAAAAGAGCATCTTCAATAGGAAGAGTGAAAAAAGTAAAAGAAAAGGAGTTAGTGAAAAAAGAGAGAGTGGAAAAAGAAAAGAAAAAGAGTTAGAGAAAAAGTGAGAGAGAGTTTGAGAGGATGCTCAACGTCTGTTGTTCATGTTGTCCCGGTATGGATGGCCTATAGGAGATATCCATCTCCTTTTTTCATTTGTACATGCGGCATGAAGATACCCCATTGCGATACTTGGTTGAAACATGTGTGTTGGAAAGTTTTGGTAACCCGAAGCTGAGTAACAAGACATGACTCATAGATATCTCCACACAAGATATGCATGGTACCCCGTCCTTATTATTATTGTTGACATGAATTGCATATCTCAAAACCTTGTTTTATTCTCTCAACTTTTTACTTTGTTGGAGGTTTAGCACATATATTCCCTGCTTACTTTCTTATGTTCAAGAGTCAAAAATATCCAAAGAAAAGAGAGGACAAAGAGTCTTCCAACAATTCTGTAGGATTCTCCTAAGCATGCTTTATGATTCACACTACATATCATTCACGTTTCTTACAATGCTATCTACTATTATGCATGCTTTGTAGAATGTAAGAATTATCACTTTATGAGTTCATATTACTTATTGTCATTCTTTATTGACTGAACCTTGTGATACTTTGCATGATTATTTAGAAGCTATATATAATAAACTTCAAAGTTCATGTTAGTTTTATCTCCTTTATGCTCGGGACGAGCATAGGTTAAGCTTGGGGATGTTGATGCATGTAAAATGCATACATGAACTTTGTCCTTTGTCATATTGAATTCTCACATATTTGCAGCATATATGATGATAATACCATGTTTTACATCAATTTACGGTTACCAATGATCCCCTTTATTTGGATTATAACTCTCTGGAACAGGAATTCCCTGTTTCGCGTATTTTAACTTTCAGAGACTTATATGGAGTCAAATTGACCTGGGATTTTTGGAGCATAATTTTTTCATCGGGAGAAGCACCCTGGAACCTGGAAGCACACCTGGATGGGCCTGAGGCCAAAAGAGACCAGGTGGCGCGCCCAAACATACAGGGTGTGCCACCCAACCTCTTTCGGTCGTCGATCGCCCAAATCACTTGATCGACCACCGACGTATTTTGACCTAAAAATCACTATATATATGGCCCCGAAGAGTTCTCAGGAGGAGAGTGCCGCAGAAGACAGAAACACACTAACAAAGGCTACAGCAACGAATACTAGAGGGGGAAACTCTGTCGGGATCACCGCCGGAGGGATCTCCACCTTCTTCAACGTCTTCATTATCATCACCATGATCAAGGGGGAGTATTCCACCTCTGGACTACGGGTTTGTGGCAATATCTTGATCTATTTCTCTCATGTTCTTCATAGTTCTTAGTGCTATATGAGCTCCCCTACATGATTATGGCCATATTTGTAACACCTATGTGGTGGATCCTTATTCTATGATATTGTGCTATGAGATCTGATCATATTATGTGCAAGATGTGTTTATACATGCATATTATGTACCATGTTCTTAAGTATTTGTTCTGATCCAACTTTTATGCAAGAGCCTGTGTGGGGTCATGTATGTATTAGATGGAGTAACATGGTTTTAGTGATTGAATAGTGACAACAAAATCCATGATCTATTATGGTTTTGCATTTTCTTTTGCTACCTCACTAGGGATAAAGTGAATGCATGTGCTATGTTCTTCACGTGACAAAAGTTATGATCTTGTAGCATATTGGATATTCAAACATCATGTCAAAGTACTTATGGCTACGCTCTGTTAATTCTTAATACAATATTGCATGGAGTTTTTCCTTTCTTGTGGAGTATAAGAAAGATGTGTTGCATCATTTATATGTTAGGACGTGATGCTCATATGAATGTATCTTTCACATGTTATTATTTTGCATCTCCATATCTCATTGATGAATTGTTATTGTCCACTACAACTTAAAAGAGAGAGAATAGTCAAGTGAACCCATGAACCCGGTCCACTTTTTATCATAAGTAACACCTTTATATTGCTTTTATCTTGTTTTCTATTTGTTGCACTATTTTAATCCGAAAATACAAAATATTTATTTTTGCTATTTGCGTCCAAAACACCAAAAACAATCAACCCTTTTACTATTTTTTACTTAGTTACTTTATTTTATCTAGTTTACTTGTTTTATTACTACTTGTGTTTTATTTACTTACTCGAAGCCTTTGTGCTTGACAACCACACGGTGGAGTTGGGGACACGAGGCTTTATTTTAGTTTGCAGGATTGCTAGAAGAAGAGAGGGAGAGACAACTCTTTGTTTTCAGTTCCTCGAGAGTTCGATATTAACCCTCAAGTCACCCTTGTAGAGAAAATTACTATTTTTCGTGTGGAAGGCCAATGCCACCATCCTATTGCGGTATGTCTCACCACTCCATTTTCATCTCTTTTCCCGTGCCTTTATTCTTCGGCCACCTTGTTGTTTTCCGATCACACCGATCACAGAGCTTGGTTGACTTGAAGTGTCACCTATTACGATGGACCTCCTATTTGCAGCATACTATACACGAAATGACATCTCTTAGAGCATCTCCACCGGCTCCTCCGATAGCAGCCCCTATAGCATTTTGGAGGGTGGCATCGAAAATGGGCTCACACCGACGTGTCCCAAAAAGCATCGGCGCGTTTTCGAGCGTAATAGAAGCACCGGCAACCCCGTGTCGGCCCCTTCGCAAAGGGTGCGAATGATTTTGGGCATGGGAGCCGCTTGTCAGCCACACATCCCAAAATTATACATGCTTTCCCCCAAAACCCCTTCCCCTCCGGCGCTCATTTCTCCCGCCCGCCGCTCCATCTCTCTGTTGGAGATATACCCAAGAGGCAATAATAAGGTGGTTATTATTATATCTTTGTGTTTATGATAATAGTTTGCATCTCATGCTATAATTGTATTAACCGGAAACATTAATACATGTGTGTTATGTAAACATAAAAGAGTCCCTAGTAAGCCTCTGGTTAAACTAGCTTGTTGATTAATAGATGATCATAGTTTCATGATCATGAACATTGGATGTTATTAATAACAAGGTCATATCATTAGGTGAATTATGTGACGGACATACACCCATAGTAAGCGTAGCATATGATCAACTCATTTAGCTCTTTGTGCTTCAAGCTTTAATATGCATAGTAACTTAATCCTTCGACCATGAGATCATGTTAATCACCTACACCGGATGGATGCTTTGATGACACCAAACACTATTGCGTAAATGGGTTGTTATAAAGGTGGCATTAAGTGTTCGGAAAGTATAGGGTTGAGGCACTTGTATCAATAGTGGGATTTGTCCATCCTAATGATGGATAGATATACTCTGGGCCCTCTCGGTGGAATGACATCCAATTAGCTTGCAAGCATGTGACTGGTTCACAAGGGATATCATATCACGGTACGAGTAAAGAGTACTTATCGGTAACAAGGTTGAACTAGGTATGGAGATACCGACGATCAAACTTCGGATAAGTAAAATATCACGAGACAAAGGGAATTGTTATTTTATGTGAATGGTTCTTTCGATCATGAAGTCATCGTTGAATATGTGGGAGCAATTATGGATCTCCAGGTCCCACTATTAGTTATTGATCGGAGAGGAGTCTCGATCTTGTCTGCATAGTTCTCGAACCATAGGGTGACACACTTAAGGTTTGATGTTGTTTTAAGTAGATATGGAATATGGAATGGAGTTCGAATTTCGTTCGGAGTCTCAGATGGGATCCAGGACGTCACGAGGAGTTCCAGAATGGTCTGGAGAATAAGATTCATATATAGGAAGTCACTTTCCAAGTTTGGAAATGATCCGTTGCATTTATGGAAGGCGCTAGAATATTCTAGAACCTTCCGGAAGAAATCACTATGGAAGGTGGAGTCCCAGTTGGACTCCACCAACCCTAACCATCCAACCAATAGGGAAGGTGGAGTTCATGGTGGACTCCACCACCTTGGCCGGCCAAGGGAGAAGGAAAGGGAGCAATCCCACTTCCCCTAGGTTTCACCCAAAAGGCAGTTTTTTGGAGTTGTACTTCAATATGGTTTTGGGGCAACCCTAGGAGGTTCCACCTATATAAAGAGAGGGGGAGGGGAGGGGGCCGTCCACACCAATAGCCGCACCACCCAAGGGCACCCAAGGCCGGCGCCCCAAGTGGCCCCGCTCCCCAAACCCTAGCCACTCCCCTCCTCCCTATTCTCCCGCGGTGCTTAGGCGAAGCGCTGCCGGGGATCTCCACCACCACTGTCACCACGCCGTCGTGCTGGCAGGATTCCGAGGAGGATCTACTACATCCGCTGCCCGCTGGAACGGGAAGAAGGACGTCGTCATCAACACCGAACGTGTGACCGAGTGCGGAGGTGCTGCCCGATTGTGGCACCGTCAAGATCTTCTACGCGCTTTTGCAAGCGGCAAGTGACATAGGCATCCCCAATGGGCCTGCCGAAGAAGGTACCATGGGTTTACTGGAGGCCCACGACCCGAAGTTTCACGTAGTTTGGAAAGATAGAGTTGTATTAGGAATATCAACTTGTAATTATTACGGGACGGTTCAGAAACCCTCCCGGACTCTGTAACTTGTACATCACGAAACCCTCGGCTCCGCCTCCTATATAAGGGGGAGTCGAGGGACAAAGAAAGGATCGATTCATTGTTTTCACGCAACCCTAGTTTTCATAGCAGTCGAGTACTTTTCCGGCTGAAACCTTCGAGATCTACTTGCCCTCTACTTCCAACTAAACCTTAGTCTACAACCCGTAGGCATTGATAAGTTAATCCCTTATCAATTGGTGCCGTCTGTGGGAATTAGAGGCGACAAGGTTCTGATCTCGATGGCACGTTCGACATCATCAACATCCTCGGTAGCAAGCAACGCGATGGATCAAAGTAAACAGATCGAAACTGCTCTAGTCGATTTTGTTCCTCGCCCACCCTCCCGTATGGATGCATATGCGTATCTGGAGGAGCCCATGGACATGGCGTTTGAAAAGTTCCACTTCCGCGTCGGGAAGGAAGGATCTCATCGTCTCGCAAGATCGGATTCGGCGAGATCGGGTGCAGCTGGCTCCGATTCATCGGGATCGGTTGACAAGGGATTAACTTGTCAATGCCTACGGATTGTAGACTAGGGTTTCGTTGGATGTAGAGGGCAAGTAGATCTCGAAGGTTTCAGCCGAAAAGTGCTCGACAATGTAAAAACTAGGGTTGTGTTGACAGTAGATTCGATCCTTTCTTTGTCCCTCGACTCCCCCTTATATAGGAGGTGGAGTCGAGGGTTTCGTAATACACAAGTTTACAGAGTCCGGGAGGGTTTCTGACCCGTCCCGGAAGATTACAAACGATGACTTCTATTACAACTCTAACTTTCCTTAATAATATCTTGGGCTTCCGAATCTTCTCATTCTTCGGGTCATGGGCCTTCATTAAACCCCGGGTACCACTTTCGGCAGGCCCATTGGGTGTGCCTATGTCAGTAGCCCCCGAGATTTTGCTTGAATCGCAGAGGCAGGGAAAATCTCCACTTTTATATTTATTCGACAATTCTGAATTTTCGCACATATCTTTGCATACAAATTTCTATATTGTACAGAGATAATGGTAGTTGGGGCTAGTTCATCTGACGGATCAGGTACTAGTTAACTGCTCTAGTGGCAATCCGCAAAAACCTACTTCAAGATCACGTCCTTGGACATGATCTCGGGATACTCGGTGTAAACTTCGACAGGTGCCGCTTAAGGTCTTACCATTCTGTCGAGTCCCAGTCATATTTATCGGGTACCTAACGCGTCCGTTAGGATTTTTCTTCGTATCTGTTGATACGGAAAAAGTAGCAAACCGACGTCAGAGACGGCGCCACGCCGCACAGAACGGATCTGGGGTCTTACCTTCGCAAATTTTGCGGCATTCAGAGATTTATTCGCAACTTCGGCACTCTGAGAATATATTGTCGAGTGCTTATTCGGCTGTTGGAATAGCACATTTTATTGAGTCAACGGATGACTTATATTGCTCTCCCGATGGGAGTATATGTAGAGTTATTTTAACTCGAAATATACTCTCTTATTCTTCTATCTTTCTTCTTTTTTATAGTTTCATCGGGCACGCGAACAGCGTTCCCGATGGGAGTAGCCCCCGAGGTAACAGCCAAGGACTTGTGCTTGGTTGTAGGCTCCAAAAATTAATACCATCTGTCGTTATATTGTTACTCTCTCTCGAGCTTCTCATATCTATCGGGTGCGCGACCAGCGCTCCCGATGGGAGTAGCCCCCGAGGCTATGAACAAATACTTGTATTTGATCATAGACTCTTGCCATTTCTATTTTGTCTTTCTCAAACTTTTCATTTTTTCTAAAGTAGCCCCCGAGCATTTGGGCAAAAACTTGTATTTGATCAAAGGCTCCCGAAATAATCAATAATCTTTTGCTGTCGAAATATTTTATCATGCATCTTTGTCGAAATTTTCTCTTGTCACGGTGACATCATTGCTGACGATAGCCACGATTACTGTATTGGGAACATGCGAGAACCGCTTCTCTCGCTGCCTTGTGGGTCCGATTTTCCTATCCAATTGACACGTCGTGCAAGTGGGGGACACACGTCGTCCGGTTTTTCCGGCACACGCACTTTGCCGCCTGTCTCTTCATTTCTCAGTAAAAGTCCGCTTTTACCCTTTGTCCACGTGGTAACTATCTGTGCCATAATTTTTCCATCCAACGGTTGCATCGACTTGCCACACCATTATATAAGGCCATCATCTTCTTCCTTCAGCACTTTCGCTCGCGCCGCATCTCTGCTCCTCCTCTGCAACTCCTCCACTGCTTCCATTGCTTCAAGCGCTCAACCACTCTCACGCCCTTCGCCGCCAAGTCCGTTGATGCCGCCTTGCATCCGTTTGACTAGGCATAGCACGCCGGAGTCGAAGATGACGACGACAGATCTGGGAAGCGCTGAGTGGGAGAGATCCAAGATTTCTGCCCAAGACATCAACATGCTAAAGAAGATGGGATTCAACAAGAAGGAGGACTCGCTCCAGTTCCCCAAGGAAGAAAGCTACCCGAAGCCTCCAATCGACTATCGGGTTAGTTTCGTTGACCATCTGATCCGAGGACTTTCTCCCCCAATCCACGAATTTCTTCGTGGTCTCCTTTTTGTCTATGGGCTTCAGTTGCATCATCTGATGCCCAATTCCATTCTCCATATCTCGATTTTTTATCACACTATGTGAATGCTTCCTCGGGGTCCAACCCAATTGGGCTCTGTGGAAGCGCATCTTTTGCATCCGCCGTAATGGCTCTCACAACGTCGCCTACAATATTGGCGGCGTTGTTATCTGTGTTCGTTCTGATGTCGAATATTTCGACATCAAATTTCCCGACTCCGTCCAAGGTTGGCGGAAGAAATGGCTGTATATCCACGAAGAATGCTCCAATCCAGTGGAGGAAAACATCGCTCCTTTTGACGGAGAAGCCAAAATCCTTCGCCGCCGTTCTTGGGATGCTGAAGCTACCGATGCTGAGAAGTTGGCGACAGAGGCGCTGATGACTCGCATCCATGAGCTACAGAACACCCGCGGCAAGGAATTGTCGGGTATTGAGATTACCGCCTATTTCCTTAGGACTAGAGTGCAGCCTCTCCAGGCGCGCAAAAACCCCTTCTGGAAGTACGCTGGTGAAAAAGATGTTGACAGGCTTTCGAAAGATTTTCCGTTGAAGGATTTTGAAAAGCTTATCCGCAAAATCTCATCGCTCAACAAGAAGGATTCAGTTCCATCTTCTTGCCGTATTGCGCCATATAGTAGCGCCAATCCCCTTCCCGAGGTAATTCTTCTTTTTGTCGACTACTATCTTATTAATGCCTTTTTGTTGACACTCTTTCTTTTTCTCAGGACCACCCCGTACTTGCTTCTCTTCCTCCCCTTCCTGAGGGTGGAGAAGTTGAAGACCGTGTTGTTGTCAACGATGATAACCAAGGCAGCTCGCGCCCTGCCACTGAAGTCGCGGGTTCTCACAAATCCGCGGCTTCAGTTGAGTCAGAAGCCACTGCCTCGACACACTCTCTTCCCCACGCTTCTCCAAGGGTGAAGAGAAAAAGGGATGAAGTCAAAGATTCCGGCACCTCCAAATCTGAAGAAGCTGAGCCTTCAGATGGGAAAGCAGCTTTCAATCCATATACCGATGCCCTCGTCAGCTCGTAAATTACTTTTTACTCTTTACTTTCTTGTTTTGATGTTTTTTGGTCTATCTTGCTTCTTATACTGCCGCCATTTTTATTGTAGTGATGACGAGGAAGAAGAACAACCTACTGACGCGGCTGCTCGAACGAGCACATCGCGTACTTTAGTTGTGTCCGAAACTCAGCGTGATGGGGAGGAAACTTCGCCTCCTCAACAAAACGTCGAGCATTCGACTCCACCTGCGAGCCCTCGTGCCTCTTCGCCAAAGAGGGCAAGGGTTGAGCCATCCAAGGAAACCATCATATTCCCTGGTGACTCTTCGACACTGATGTCTACGGGAGCTTCTATTCTTGTAGACAGTGTTGGGCCTCCAAGAGCAGAGGTTTGTAGAACAGCAGCAAGTTTCCCTTAAGTGGATCACCCAAGGTTTATCGATCTCGTGGAGGAAGAGGTCAAAGATATCCCTCTCATGCAACCCCGCAACCACAAAGCAAGAAGTCTCTTGTGTCCCCAACACACCTAATAGGTGCACTAGTTCGGCGAAGAGATAATGAAATACAGGTGGTATGAATAAGTAGTAGCAACGGCACCGTAAAAGTGCTTTGCCCAGGACAAGTAAACAAGCAAGTAGTAACGCAAGCAAGTAGTAACGCAAAGAAACAAGAAACAAGCAACGATAGCGATATTTAGGAACAAGGCCTAGGGAATAGACTTTCACTAGTGGACACTCTCAACATTGATCACATAACGTAATAGATAAATGCATACTCTACACTCTTGTTGGATGATGAACACATTGCGTAGGATTACACGAACCCTCAATGCCGGAGTTAACAAGCTCCACAATAATGCTCATATTTTAGTAACCTTTAGTGTAAGATAGATCAAAAGACTAAACCAAGTACTAACATAGCATGCACACCGTCACCTTCATGCATATGTAGGAGGAATAGATCATATCAATATTATCATAGCAATAGTTAACTTCGCAATCTACAAGAGATCATGATCATAGCATAAACCAAGTACTAACACGGTGCACACACTCGTCACCTTTGCACACGTGCAGGAGGAATAAAACTACTTTAATAACACATCACTAGAGTAGCACATAGATAAATTGTGATACAAAACACATTGCAATCATAAAGAGATATAAATAAGCACTTCACTACGCCATTCATAACAGTGAGTAAGTATTCTGTGAAATATAGCCTAAGAGACCCACACGGTGCACACACCGTCACCTTTACACACGTGGGACAAGGAGTCTCCGGAGATCACATAAGTAAAACTCTCTTGACTAGCATAGTGACATCTAGATTACAAGCATCATCATATGAATCTCAATCATGTAAGGCAGCTCATGAGATTATTGTATTGAAGCACATAGGAGAGAGATGAACCACATAGCTACCGGCACAGCCCCGAGCCTCGATGGAGAACTACTCCCTCCTCATGGGAGCAGCAGCGGTGATGAAGATGGCGGTGGAGATGGCAGCGGTGTCGATGGAGAAGCCTTCCGGGGCACCTTCCCCGCTCCGGCAGGTGCCGGAACAGAGACTCCTGTCCCCCGCATCTTGGCTTCGCGATGGCGGCGGCTCGGGAAGGTTTTCCGTATCGTGGTTCTTCGTATCGTGGTTTTCGCGACGGAGGCTTTATATAGGCGAAGAGGCGGCGCAGAGGGTCGAAGGGGTGGCCACACCATAGGCCGGCGCGGCCGTGGCCCGGGCCGCGCCACCCTATCATCCGGGGCCCACAGGCGCCCCTCCTGCGGTCCTTCCCGGTGTTCTGGATGCTTCCGGTGAAAATAGGAACCCGGGTCTTGATTTCGTCCGATTCCGAGAATATTTCGTTACTAGGATTTCTGAAACCAAAAACAGCAGTAAAACAAGAACCGGCACTTCGGCATCTTGTTAATAGGTTAGTTCCGTAAAATGCACGAATATGACATAAAGTGTGCATAAAACATGTAGGTATCATCAATAATATGGCATAGAACATAAGAAATTATCGATACGTCGGAGACGTATCAAGCATCCCCAAGCTTAGTTCTCGCTCGTCCCGAGCAGGTAAAACGATAACAAAGATAATTTCTGAAGTGATATGCCATCATAACCTTGATCATACTATTTGTAAACATATGTAGTGGATGCAGCGATCAAAACAATGGTAATGACATGAGTAAACAAGTGAATCATAAAGCAAAGACTTTTCATGAATAGTACTTCAAGACAAGCATCAATAAGTCTTGCATAAGAGTTAACTCATAAAGCAATAAATCAAAGTAAAGGTATTGAAGCAACACAAAGGAAGATTAAGTTTCAGCGGTTGCTTTCAACTTGTAACATGTATATCTCATGGATAATTGTCAACATAGAGTAATATAACAAGTGCAATATGCAAATATGTAGGAATCAATGCACAGTTCACACAAGTGTTTGCTTCTTGAGGTGGAGAGAGATAGGTGAACTGACTCAACATAGAAGTAAAGAGAATGGTCCTTCAAAGAGGAAAGCATCGATTGCTATATTTGTGCTAGAGCTTTGGTTTTGAAAACATAAAGAGAGCATAAAAGTAAAATTTTGAGAGGTGTTTGTTGTTGTCAACGAATGGTAGTGGGCACTCTAACTACCTCATCAACCAGATCTTTCAAGAGCGGCTCCCATGAAGGACGTTATCTCTACCAACAAGGTAGATCATCCTCTTCTCTTTTGTTTACACATGTACTTTAGTTTAGTTTTTCTTTATTTATGGATGACACTCCTCCCAACCTTTTGCTTACACAAGCCATGGCTAACCGAATCCTCGGGTGCCTTCCAACATTCACATACCATGGAGGAGTGTCTATTTGCAAAATTAAGTTGCTTACTGATGAATCAGAGCAAAACATGCGAAGAGAATTATCAATGAAAGTTAATTAATTGGGGCTGGGAACCCCATTGCCAGCTCTTTTTGCAAAATTATTGGATAAGCGGATGTGCCACTACTCCATTGTGAAAGTCAGTCAAAAGTAAATGACAAGATCGAAAGATAAAACACCACATACTTCCTCATGAGCTATAAAACATTGACACAAATAAGAGGTGATAAATTTTGAATTATTTAAAGGTAGCACTCAAGCAATTTACTTTGGAATGGCGGAGAAATACCATGTAGTAGGTAGGTATGGTGGACACAAATGGCATAGTGGTTGGCTCAAGGATTTTGGATGCATGAGAAGTATTCCCTCTCGATACAAGGTTTAGGCTAGCAAGGTTATTTGAAACAAACACAAGGATGAACCGGTGCAGCAAAACTCACATAAAAGACATATTGTAAACATTATAAGACTCTACACCGTCTTCCTTGTTGTTCAAAACTCAATACTAGATATTATCTAGACTCTAGAGAAACCAAATATGCAAACCAAATTAGCAAGCTCTAAGTGTTTCTTCATTAATGGGTGCAAAGTATATGATGCAAGAGCTTAAACATGAGCACAAAAATTGCCAAGTATCACATTATCCAAGACATTATAGCAATTTACTACATGTATCATTTTCCAATTCCAACCATATAACAAATTAACGAAGAAGAAACTTCGCCATGAAAATTAAAAGCTAAGAACACATGTGTTCATATGAACCAACGGAGCGTGTATCTCTCCCACACAAGCATTTATTCAAACAAAAACAAAAACAAAAGCACACAGACGCTCCAAGTAAAGTACATAAGATGTGGCCGAATAAAAATATAGTTTCAAGAGAAGGAACCTGATAATTTGTCGATGAAGAAGGGGATGCCTTGGGCATCCCCAAGCTTAGACGCTTGAGTCTTCTTAGAATATGCAGGGGTGAACCACCGGGGCATCCCCAAGCTTAGAGTTTTCACTCTCCTTGATCATAGTATATCATCCTCCTCTCTTGACCCTTGAAAACTTCCTCCACACCAAACTCGAAACAAACTCATTAGAGGGTTAGTGCATAATCAAAAACTCTCTTGTTCAGAGGTGACACAATCATTCTTAACACTTCTGGACATTGCTCAAAGCTACTGGAAGGTAATGGAACAAAGAAATCCACCCAACACAGCGAAAGAAGCAATGCGAAATAAAAGGCAGAATCTGTCAAAACAGAACAGTCCATAAAGACGAATTTTAAAAGGGCACCAGACTTGCTCAAATGAAAATGCCCAAATTGAATGAAAGTTGCGTACATATCTGAGGATCACTCACGTAAATTGGTATAATTTTCTGAGTTACCTACAGAGAATTAGACCCAGATTCGTGACAGCAAAGAAATCTGGAACTGCGCAGTAATCCAAATCTAGTACTTACTTTACTATCAAAGACTTTACTTGGCACAACAAAACACAAAACTAAGATAAGGAGAGGTTGCTACAGTAGTAAACAACTTCCAAGACACAAATATAAAACAAAGTACTGTAGCAAAATAACACATGGGTTATCTCCCAAGAAGTTCTTTCTTTATAGCCATTAAGATGGGCTCAGCAGCTTTAATGATGCACTCGCAAGAAATAGTATGTGAAGCAAAAGAGAGCATCAAGAGGCAAATTCAAAACACATTTAAGTCTAACATGCTTCCTATGCATAGGAATCTTGTAAATAAACAAGTTCATGAAGAGCAAAGTAACAAGCATAGGAAGATAAAACAAGTGTAGCTTCAAAAATTTCAGCACATAGAGAGGCATTTTAGTAACATGAAAATTTCTACAACCATATTTTCCTCTCTCATAATAACTTTCAGTAGCATCATGAGCAAACTCAACAATATAACTATCACATAAAGCATTCTTATCATGAGTCTCATGCATAAAATTATTACTCTCCACATAGGCATAATTAATTTTACTAGTTGTAGCGGGAGCAAATTCAACAAAGTAGCTATCATTATTATTCTTATCAAGTGTAGGAGGCATAGTATAATCACAACAAAATTCACTCTCCATAGTAGGTTGTGCCAAAAGACCACTATCATTATAATCATCAGAAATAGGAGGCAAATTATCATCAAAGAAAATTTTCTCCTCAATGCTTGGGGGACTAAAAAGATCATGAAAACTAGCTTCCCCAAGCTTAGAACTTTCTATATCATTATCAACAATGGTGTTCAAAGCGTTCATACTAATATTACTACCAAGCATGCAAATAAGATTCCATAGGTTTTTTAATTTTCGCATCAAACAATCCATGTTTTAAATCAGGAAATAGAATAAGAAGCTCATTGTTGTCCATTATGCCAAACTAGTGTAAACAAGAAACAAAAAGATGCAATTGCAGGATCTAAAGGAAATAGCTTCGAGCACAAACACAATGGCGCCAGAAAAGTATTGTTACCTGGACCGGAGTATGAGTGCCTTTTTACCTTTCCTCCCCGGCAACGGCGCCAGAAAAGTGCTTGATGTCTACGGGAGCTTCTATTCTTGTAGACAGTGTTGGGCCTCCAAGAGCAGAGGTTTGTAGAACAGCAGCAAGTTTCCCTTAAGTGGATCACCCAAGGTTTATCGATCTCGGGGAGGAAGAGGTCAAAGATATCCCTCTCATGCAACCCCGCAACCACAAAGCAAGAAGTCTCTTGTGTCCCCAACACACCTAATAGGTGCACTAGTTCGGCGAAGAGATAATGAAATACAGGTGGTATGAATAAGTAGTAGCAACGGCACCGTAAAAGTGCTTTGCCCAGGACGAGTAAACAAACAAGTAGTAACGCAGCAAGTAGTAACGCAAGAAAACAAGTAAACAAGCAGCGATAGCAGTATTTAGGAACAAGGCCTAGGGAATAGACTTTCACTAGTGGACACTCTCAACATTGATCACATAACGAATAGATAAATGCATACTCTACACTCTTGTTGGATGATGAACACATTGCGTAGGATTACACGAACCCTCAATGCCGGAGTTAACAAGCTCCACAATAATGCTCATATTTTAGTAACCTTTAGTGTAAGATAGATCAAAAGACTAAACCAAGTACTAACATAGCATGCACACTCGTCACCTTCATGCATATGTAGGAGGAATAGATCATATCAATATTATCATAGCAATAGTTAACTTCTCAATCTACAAGAGATCATGATCATAGCATAAACCAAGTACTAACACGGTGCACACATCGTCACCTTTGCACACGTGCGGGAGGAATAAAACTACTTTAATAACACATCACTAGAGTAGCACATAGATAAATTGTGATACAAAACACATTGCAATCATAAAGAGATATAAATAAGCACTTCACTACGCCATTCATAACAGTGAGTAAGTATTCTCGTGAAATATAGCCTAAGAGACCCACACGGTGCACACACTCGTCACCTTTACACACGTGGGACAAGGAGTCTCCGGAGATCACATAAGTAAAACTCTCTTGACTAGCATAGTGACATCTAGATTACAAGCATCATCATATGAATCTCAATCATGTAAGGCAGCTCATGAGATTATTGTATTGAAGCACATAGGAGAGAGATGAACCACATAGCTACCGGTACAGCCCCGAGCCTCGATGGAGAACTACTCCCTCCTCATGGGAGCAGCAGCGGTGATGAAGATGGCGGTGGAGATGGCAGCGGTGTCGATAGAGAAGCCTTCCGGGGGCACTTCCCCGCTCCGGCAGGGTGCCGGAACAGAGACTCCTGTCCCCCAGATCTTGGCTTCGCGATGGCGGCGGCTCTGGAAGGTTTCTGTGGGTTTCGTATCAGGGTTTTCGCGACGGAGGCTTTATATAGGCGAAGAGGCGGCGCAGGAGGGTCGAAGGGGTGGCCACACCATAGGCTGGCGCGGCCAGGGCCCAGGCCGCGCCACCCTATCATCTGGGGCCAACGGGGCCCCCCTCCGGCGGCTCTCGGGTGTTCCGGATGCTTCCGGTGAAAATAGGAACCCGGGTCTTGATTTCGTCCGATTCCGAGAATATTTCGTTACTAGGATTTCGAAACCAAAAACAGCAGTAAAACAGGAACCGGCACTTCGGCATCTTGTTAATAGGTTAGTTCCAGAAAATGCACGAATATGACATAAAGTGTGCATAAAACATGTAGGTATCATCAATAATATGGCATAGAACATAAGAAATTATCGATACGTCGGAGACGTATCAGACACCTTCATTAAATGATGTAAGTGTTGCAATCTTCTCTTTTTTGCTCACGTGCCGAACTTTTCAGAGTTTTTATCGCTGCTTTGTTTTTTGACGATATGCTGTCAACTCCAGACTAACTATATTGACTTATTTTTCCTTTGATCCTCCTTTCAGCCTTTAATGAAGGAATTTATCCGTCTTGGTACCCAATTTGTCGGGTATCGTGATCATAGCACGAAACTGGAAGGTACTATCTTTATCCATTTCCTTTGTTGTATTCACTCTACTACTGTTGTCATAACACTTAATTGTCGCGTATTTTGTCAGGACAACTTGCGGAAGCCAATATGCGTGCTAACGCTCTTGCTGCTAAGTTAGAGCAGAGCGAAAGAGCCCGCAAGAAAGCTGAAAAAGAGGCTGCCACCATTGAAGATCTTCGAAAGAGGCTTCATGACGCAGAAACTTCCTTGAGCGAGAATATATCTCGGCAATCAGATCGAGAAGCAGAGATCCTCTCTCGCTTTGAGTCGCAGTGTCGACGTTTTGTCAGTAAGTGCCAAAATCCTTGTGTATTTCCTCGGGTTACTTCACATTTTCCCCGCGTTCTTTATTTATAAGCTGCTCTTTGCTTGTTTTTAGGGAGAACTCATCAGGAGTACGAAGTTGAGGGTCCTGAGGGCGACGATCTTCTTGATCCGCTGACCCTTCTTGAGATTCATGGGGATGAAGCACGCGACGGCATTGAGAACGCTGAGGCAGGTCTGTCGAAGCTTTTTCCCTACTTCTTCCCGAAGAAAGAGGTCCCCATTACTTTTGTTGATCTTGCCAAAGCCTTCAATGGGCCGGAGGATCTTGGACTGAAGCTTCGCCAAGAGGGTCTGAAGATTGGCGTTGAGGGCACCATTGCACTGATCGCTAATAGTCAACAAAACGTCGACTGGGCCAAGGTTGACGACATAGGGGAGATGGAGACGAAGAAATGGCAATCTCTAATCAGAGCTGCCAAACCTCCCGCAAGACCAATCCATTCCTTCCTTGGTGTCGAACCAGCACCTGCTCCAAGCACGTCTAAGCCGGAGGTCAAGTAGACCACCCCGTCCTTTCTATTTTTTAGTTCTATCTTTTGATGCTGTCGCCCTAGTAGTTTTGGCGACAACTACTTTTGTAGTCCAGTAGTGACCTTTCTTCTGTAATAGCAATGTACATACTTCGAAGTTTAATGGAAATCTATGTTTGCTGGATGATTGATGTCGAAAAATCTCTATTTTCAGTTGATTTTTGACAACTATTCCACAACTCCTCGTCCTTCCGCTGTTTTACTTGCCTCCTCTTACTCGAAGAAAACACCTGTTGCTGTCGAAGTTATTGAAAAGTTGTCGAGTAAAGGTTCGGCACCAGATTTGGAGGAACTTCGCCGAGAGCTCCAGTCCACGAAGAAGCAATCACTTGTACTAATGGAACAATCTCGAAAATCTTCCGAGAGGGAGAAAATTGCACTTCAACAAGCTCAAGATGCCATAGCTGAAAAGGAAACTGCGGTTGCTGAGGCTGCAGCAGCTTCTACTCGAGAAAATTTCATGTTGCAACTGCTGACTGATGCTAGCTTGGATATGGCAGGTGTGTTTACTGAACTTAATCACACTTTTCCCTTTTTTTCTTATCTCCTCTTTTCCTGAGAAATCTTTTCAAATAGGTTCTTTTGTGAACACTGCTACCGAAGATGTGCGTGTTGAAGCTCGATCCAATGTACTTCTCAGACTTGCACAGGAGCATGGTTCTAACTTTTGGGGCACACCTGAACGTACCCGCCAGATCGTCAGATTTCAAGATCGTGCGCTTCAGGTCCGCGACTTTCTCGACTTTTGTACAAGGACTTTGTCTTTAGTTTATGGGACCATGTTTCCGCGTAATAAGATACCAGAGACCCTCCCTGCTTTGATGGAGCAATTTCGAGATGCTCCTCGGATCCATGGCTTTGTGCGAGCTCAACTAGCTGCTGGCGCAAGGTTTGCCATGATCATGATAAAAATCTGCTGCCCGAAATTAGACATGGGTCAAATTGTTCCGAAATGCCTGGCGAAGATGGCGAACAGGAAAAGGAACTTTGGCAAGTATGATGACATTGTCACCCCTGTTGCTGAGGATATGATGGATGAACTTCTTCGACTGGACGCCGAGTTCTTCGTGAAGGGTAGTTATGCGGAACATAGCACTCGTGCTGTAAATAATGAGCGATTGACCATAGATAATATTCTGGGCAATAATTGAAGATTTGCCTCCCAAGGATTTGTATCCCATATGCTGTAAACATAAGCTATATTTGTAAAGTTATTTTTTTGTCTTTGCCAAGCCCCCAGGCGTTTTTTTGGCGATGATTTTCATAATGCGAAGTTGTCCCAAGGCAAAATAAATTATTTTGAGTACTATATTTGCAGGCATTAGCCCCCGAGCTTTATGTTGATCAATTTTTGCACTGCTATTTTTACTTTTGCGAGGTGCTTTTGCACCAGGGCGAGATATTTTGTAAGTTGTACTCATCGATATCACGGATATATATATTGTATCTTCTGGGTACAAGCCCCCGAGCCAGTCGAAAAAGATATATGATTCCACTATCTTTATTATATTGCAGCACCGCGAATCCGCCTCATTAAAAACCTTTCCCGGCCCCACTCGGTGCCCCGAAAAAGGAAAAGAGTGCGTCTGAAAACTCGTGGGCGTTTCAGTACATTGTATTTTTACAAAGGAGAGCTATATTTTGATACTAAGCGTAGAAGCGCCTTAGCTGCGCTACGTTCCAGGGGTTTTTCTCGGGAACCCCTGTCTTCTTATCCTTGATCCTGTATGCTCCTCCTTCGATTATTTCCGTGACGACGTATGGGCCAAGCCAAGGTGACTCGAGTTTTTCAGTACGATCTTGATTGAGTCGCAGAACGAGGTCTCCAACCTGAAAGGACCTTGGTCGCAAACGTCGACTGTGGTAATTTTTTAGGTCTTGCTGATATTTAGTGACCCTTGATAGTACTTCGTCTCGAGCTTCGTCGAGTGCGTCAACGTCGTCTTCCAATGCTCTTCCGGGAGTTTCTTCATTGTATTCCGTGACTCTCGGAGAGTCGTGCTCTATTTCTATCGGCAGCATCGCCTCTCGCCCCATGGACCAGGAAAAACGGAGTCTCCTGTGTCGCTGTATTTGGCGTTGTTCGGTTGCTCCATAACACGCTCGGCAGCTCCTCTAGCCAAGTGTGTCGAGCTTTTTCCAGTGGCCCTAACAGACGCTTCTTGATGCCATTGCAGATGATACCGTTGGCTTTCTCGACTTGACCATTAGTTTGGGGATGCGCGACTGACGCGAAGTGCAATTTGATACCTACTTCGGCGCAATATGCCTTGAATTCCTTGGATGTGAAGTTACTGCCATTGTCCGTGACGATGCTATGAGGTACTCCAAACCGAAAAACAATGCTCTTCATGAATTTTATTGCTGACGCTGCATCTGGTGAATTTATCGGCTTCGCTTCTATCCACTTGGTGAATTCGTCTACAGCGACGAGCATATACTCGTATCCTCCTGGCGAGGCTTTGTGTAACTTTCCCACCATGTCGAGACCCCATTGAGCAAAGGGCCAATATAAGGGTATTGGCATTAATTCCGCTACTGGAGAATGAGGTTTTGCGGCAAATCTCTGGCACGCATCGCAGGTTCGCACTATTTCCTTCGCATCCTCAATTGCCGTTAACCAGTAAAATCAAGCTCGAAAAACCTTGGCCGCGATGGCTCGACTGCTTGCGTGATGGCCGCATACTCCTTCGTGTACCTCCTTCAGGATTACTCTTCCTTCTTCGGGTGTGACGCACCTCTGTAGCACACCCGAAATACTTCGCTTATACAACTCCCCTTTGACCACAGTAAAAGCTTTAGAACGTCTAATTATCCGCCTTGCTTCAACTGGATTGTCGGGTATTGTTTTCCTTAGGATATATGATATGTACGCTTGCATCCATGGTACTTGCACCATCATGACTAGCTCCTGTTCCTCTTCTTCTTCGTCCAGTGATTCTCTTGCAGCACCCGAGGGTTTTGCATCCTTCTCCTTCTTTTTAGATTTCATCGGCTTGGTGGATCTCTCGCTTATTTCTTCCCAAAACACACCTGGAGGAATCGCTAGGCATTGCGACCCGATATTGGCAAGAACATCGGCTTCATCATTGCTCAATCTGTTGATGTGATTTACCTCACATCCATCAAACAGCTTTTCTAGCTCATTATACATCTCCTTGTATGCTATCATACTCTCGTTGACTGCATCGCATTGATTCATGACTTGCTGTGCCACCAATTGTGAGTCGCCAAAGATTTTCAGTCGGGTTGCACCGCAAGCTTTCGCCATCTTCATCCCATGTATAAGAGCTTCGTACTCTGCTTCGTTATTGGACGCATTTGGGAACGTCATCCGTAAGACGTATTTTAATTTGTCGCCTTCAGGTGATATGAGGATCACGCCTGCTCCAGCTCCCTCTAATCTCTTGGATCCATCGAAGTTCATGGTCCAAGTTCTCGATAAATCCGGAGGTCCTGTATTTTGCAATTCCATCCACTCTGCGATGAAATCTGGCAAAATTTGCGACTTTATTGCCTTTCTTTTTTCATACGTGATGTCTCGAGGGGAAAGTTCTATTCCCCAAAGGGAGACACGGCCTGTAGCTTTTGGATTGTTTAGTATATTGGATAGGGGAGCCTCGTTAACCACTATTATCGGATGCGCCGAGAAATGGTGCCGCAATTTTCTTGCGGTTGTAAACACTCCGTATGCGAGCTTCTGGTACTGCGGGTACCGCTGTTTTGAAGGCGATAACACCTCACTGATGAAGTATACCGGTCTCTGCACTCCGTGAAGTTTTCCTTCTTCTTCTCTTTCGACAACTAGTACTGTGCTGACCACTTGGGGTGTAGCCGCAATGTATAGCAGGAGAGCTTCCTTCTCTTTTGGTGCCACCAAGACTGGTGGTGTCGAAATTGTCCGTTTGAGATCCTCGAAAGCCATGTCTGCCTCTTCGTTCCACTGGAACTTTTCTCCTTGCTTGATTAAGGCGTAGAACGGTAGCGCCTTTTCTCCCAACCTAGCGACGAATCTGCTTAAAGCTGCGACTCGCCCAGTTAGTTGCTGTATTTCTTTCAACTTTGTTGGCTTCCTCATTGTTACGATAGCCTGGATTTTTTCGGGATTTGCTTCAATCCCTCTTGCTGAGACTAGGAACCCGAGAAGTTCTCCCGCAGGAACGCCGAAAGAACATTTCGTCGGATTCAACTTGAGACAGAACTTGTCGAGGTTGGCAAAAGTTTCTTTCAAATCCTCGATCAATGTGTCCCCCTTTTTTGAAGTTATGACGACATCGTCGATGTATACTTGTACGTTTTTTCCAATCTGTGTTGCTAGGCATTTCTGCATCATCCGCTGATATGTTGCTCCCGCGTTTTTCAAACCAAAAGGCATTGTTCTGTAACAAAACACGCCATACGGTGTGATGAACGCTGTCTTGGCTTCGTCGTCTTCCTTTAATCGGATCTGGTTATAACCAGAATATGCATCCAAGAAGGAAAGACGTTCGCATCCTGCCGTGGAGTCGATAATTTGATCGATCCTTGGGAGGGGAAAGTGATCCTTTGGACAGTGTTTATTGAGGCACGTAAAGTCGACACACATGCGAAGGAATTTCGTGTTTTTCTTTGGCTCCATCACTGGGTTAGCTACCCACGTGGCTTCTGTAGATATCTCTTTAATAAAACCAGCATCTTTGAGTCGATCAATTTCTGACAGCATAGCTTTGCGGTTTGGTTCCGGAAAACGCCGCAAAGGTTGTTTGGTTGGTCGCGCAATAGGATCCAAGTTTAGATGGTGCTCGGCAAGTTCCCTGGGTACTCCTGGCATGTCAGCTGGACACCATGCGAAGATTTTCCAGTGCTCACGGAGGAACTCGACGAGCGCGCTTTCCTATGCGAGGTCCATATTCGCTGCAATGGACGTCGTTTTCTTCGGGTCCGTCGGGTGGATCTGCACCTCTTTTGAATCCTTTGTCGTGTTAAAGGTTGGTTCTCTGAGTGGCCTCCCTGTGTCTGGCAACACATCATAATCAGTGAGCCTTGGCGCCATATATTCTGCTTGCATCCCGAAGGTTTCTGACAGTTGATGAAAATCTCTGTCGCACTTGTCAGCTAACGCAAAGCTTCCTTTGACTGTGATTGGTCTTTTGGGTCCAGGCAACCTCCACAATAAGTACGTGTAATGAGGTACCGCCATAAACCTGGCATATGCTGGTCGTCCCAACAAAGCGTGATATTGCGATGGGAAATCCACGACTTCAAACTCCAATTTCTCTATCCTGTAGTTTTCTCGGGTCCCAAACTGAACGTCGAGATTGATCTTGCCCAATGGATAACTTGGTTTCTCTGGCGTGATCCCGTGGAAACGTGTATCGGTTGGTGCTAAATTTGCCAGGGATATGTTCATCTTCCTTAATGTATCTGCGTACATAAGGTTTAAGCTGCTGCCGCCATCTATGAAGACTCTCGACACATCAAAACCAGCAATTACTGCGGGTAAGATAAGTGCGGATTGCCCTGGTCGAGGAACCTGCTGTGGGTGATCCGCAATTGTGAAGCCAATGTCCTGTCCCGACCAATTTAGGTACTCGACTGTTGGTGGAGGCATCTTTTCTGCCATGAATACTTGCCGCGAAATTACTTCTCGCGCCTCGTTAGATGGCCTGGCTTTCTGAATCATCAAGACTGCACCATTAGAATTAGGGTCAACATATGGAGGTGGTTGTGGTGCTGCCGCTATTCTGAGCTGGTGTCGATTTTCGTCCGTGATTGCGGGAGGGGGTGGGAGATGTATCTCGCTTCTTGGCCCCTGGGGGTTTCTGTTCATCGCTTGAGCGTTGGCCATTCCTGCGGCTCGCAACATTGCTTGAAAGTTTCGACAATCCTTCAGCAGATGTCCTGACTGCCTCTTCCCATCATTGTCAAGGTAAAAATGCATCTGACATGGTCCGTTCATCATTTCCTCGGGAGACACATATGGTCTCTGAAACCTTGGTCCACTATTTTGCCTATTACCGCGGTAGTCACCTCTGTTGTCGCCTTGTTGCTCGTTACTTCTTTGGTAATTATCTTGATTGCTTCCTCCAGAGTTTCCTCGGAACCCAGCCGATATGTGGCCAGGAGCATCATTGTTGTAGAACTGGCGAGAAAATCGCCTTCTATTTTGAAAATTTTGACTGCGGTCCTCCTCTCGGCGACTCGTGTCGCTTGTTATGTATAGCATCTTCTCCATCTGCCCACTTGTTTGTTATTTCCATCAATGCTGATATTGTTTTTGGGTTAGTTCTTCCTAGGTCCTCGACAAAATCTCCTCGTCGAATTCCCGCCACGAACGCATCTATTGCCCTCTCGTCAGATATATCTTCTGCCGAGTTTTTGATGATGTTCCACCTCTGTATATATTTTCTCATAGATTCGTCGTGTTTCTGTCTACACACCCTCAACTCTTCCAATGATGCTGGTTTCTTGCAGGTGGACCGGAAATTTTTCACGAAGATGTCTTCGAAGCTATCCCAGTTGTCGATAGAACCTGGGGGAAGTTTCTTTATCCAAGATCGTGCAGCTCCAATCAGGTGTACCTGGATGCTTTGCATAGCTGTTGCCCTGGTTCCTCCTATCAACTTCACCATCTCTAAATAGTCAATGAGCCAATCTTCAGGATCCTGTAAACCGTAGAATTTCTTGAAGTTTTCGGGTAGCTTGAACCCTGACGGGACTCGAGTTTTTTGGACTCGTCTCGTAAAGCACGGGAGTCCGCACAGATCTTCATCGGCTACTTCTGGTGAATGCTGATGTTCTCTTCTTTCTTGCCGCGCTCTGTCTACTCTTACTTGAGCCGTTGTATCTCTTGCTCCACTTGTTCTCGGTGGATCTTGCACTACTGCAGTGGGTCGTGGACTATGTTGCCTTGCAGTTCCTTTGGGAGGTGTAGTTGTGAATGCTGTTCCCATGACTCCAACTCATGCCATTGCCATGTTGAACAACGCTTCTCTCGGATCCCCAGGGAGTGGTCTGGACGCGAGGATGTAAGCTTGCGTTGCCATGTACCCAGCTTCTGGTGTTTTAGGGATAATATTTCCCCTGGTGTCGATCGTCATGAAAGACATGTCGAGGTTTTGAACCAAATGCTCCCTCTCTGCTTCGGGTATATTTTGCAGTCGAGATCTTGCTCTTCTCCGAGATTCTCTATAACTATCTCCCGAGGTTCCTGATTGTCGGCTTAGTTCTGCTCTTCGCCTGCTTGACGCAGAAGCTGCCTCCTTTCTCCTGTTCAAGGAAGCTGTTTGTTTTTCCAGTTCCCTACTCACACGAGCAAGTCTATATTGATAAGCTTGTAATTCTTCTGCCGTAGCAGTTGTGGTCATTGGTTCTGAACCGTCCATGGCTCTTGCGGCTCTATCCCATGCTGCTTGCGGGAGTTGGACTCTTTCACGAGGTGAAGACCCGACATATTTAGTGCCTAGGCCTCTTCTGAGATCAGCGGGATCGACGTATGGGTTTCCCAAATCGTCGAAAGCCTCTGACGTCTCTGGTGCTGCTCGACTTGCCTCCTCGATTGCATAGACTTGATGATATTTTGGGTGTTGGTTTTTGTCAGGATTGGTGACACCATCATGAAGATTGGTGAAGACCTTTCCAAAGGCAGCAGATTTGTCGATGAAGTTGAAGCTGTCGACGCTGTCGGAGTCGCTGCTTATAAAGGAGTCCGCAGACGACCCGAAGGATGTGTCGCTGAATATCTTGGCGAGCTTTCCGCCTGCCTTGGTGTTGATGAAGCGTGGCGACGAAAGTTCTTCATTGCTCGATGAAAAGTCAGAATCGATCGCTGAAAATTCCGACGAGATCGGAACTTCGAGACGATAAGATCCTTCCTTGTTAACGCTAAATCGGAATTCTCCGAACGCCATGACGATGGGCTCCTCCAGATACGCACATGCATCCAAACGGGAGGGCGGGTGAGGAATAAAATCGACTAGATCAGTTTTTTCCCGTTTACCTCGATCCATCGCATTGCTTGCTACCGACGAAGTCGACGATTCTGGACGTGCCATCGAGATCAGCTCCTTGCAACTTCTAAATCCCACAGACGGCGCCAATTGACAAGGGATTAACTTGTCAATGCCTACGGATTGTAGACTAGGGTTTCGTTGGATGTAGAGGGCAAGTAGATCTCGAAGGTTTCAGCCGAAAAGTGCTCGACAATGTAAAAACTAGGGTTGTGTTGACAGTAGATTCGATCCTTTCTTTGTCCCTCGACCCCCCCTTATATAGGAGGTGGAGTCGAGGGTTTCGTAATACACAAGTTTACAGAGTCCGGGAGGGTTTCTGACCCGTCCCGCAAGATTACAAACGATGACTTCTATTACAACTCTAACTTTCCTTAATAATATCTTGGGCTTCCAAATCTTCGCATTCTTCGGGTCGTGGGCCTTCATTAAACCCCGGGTATCACTTTCGGCAGGCCCATTGGGTGTGCCTATGTCATCGGTTTCATCGTTCGAGTCTGGCGATGAAGAGATTTCGTCGGCAATCTCCACCAAGCTTGCATCAAGCGGTGAACTCATCAAGATCTTCAGCAACATATCCGTCGGGTCGTTTGCGGACTCAAATATAAGCAGCGACTCCGACAGCATCGACGCTTTCGATTTCGTCGACATATCTACTTCTATTCGTGAGGTTTTCGCCGATCTATATGACGGTGTCACCGATACACTACTAGGGAAAGGCCCATTGCCGGCGCACCTAAAACCCCCATTGCCGGCGCACCACGAGCCCGCCGGTGCGAACGCGCCGGTGATAAACGGACACTGCCGGCGCACCAGGTAGTGTGCCGGCGATATCTCTTCTACCGCCGGCGCACCACCCCGCTTCGCCGGCAAAGATCTATTCCACCGGCGCACTATCGGTGCGCCGGCAGTAGTGCTTCCAGCACCGGCGAATGCCACGTGCGCCGGCAATGTGTCATTTAGGTGCGCCGGCAATTAATTCGAAAATTCTTTTTTCCACTTTTTTCCAAGCATATTACAATACAATTTTGACAGCATATTACAATACATATTTGACAAGCAGTATATATTTAAACGCAGTTCATATTTATACAGTATTACATGCAATATGAGAAGCACATAGAGAGCCAAGTTTCATTTCGGTATCGGTACACAAATACGCAAGTCTCGTTTCGGAATGTGTTGATTCATACAACACACATGTGCATATGCAACACCGAACGGCGAAGTTTCACAAAGTTAGAAGTCTTGGTACATAGTCGTCACAAGTATCGTCATACACCTCACAATGTAGGTCCTAACCTAAACTAGAATCACATAGAACATGACCAACATGGTCATGACCATCATCACGAAGGCCATGGTCTTCATCCGGTTCCTCCTCATGTCCCTCATCTCTCCCGCTAGATAACGGGCGTATCTTCCTTCCGCCTCCACCCTAGTGGGGTATCCCTTGTAGCTGTTGCCGCTGAAACGGTGCACCTGTCTCCGACAGTCCTCCCAGCCGTCGTAGACTCCAGGAACCCTCCCCTTGTACACGACATATGTCGTCGGCATCTCCATTCACAAGACAAGTAAAACGTTAGTACCAATGCAATGAACAAGTGCCAACTCAAATAAGAGACAAGTAGTATGAACTAAATAGCATGTGCCTCATACTTTGTTGGTCGAAATAAATAATAACATACAGGGATGGGGTCAGTGAGGCTAGGTAGGATGCACAATAGATTGATATTTGTGGCCATCACACCAAGCCTCACCGGCCCCACCCCGGAGTGTACAAGTGACCGAACATTTTAATCATCGGCCAATGCAATTAAGAAGTGCGAACTCAAATAGAAGACAAGTAGTACGAATTAAATAGCGTGCCTCATACTTTGTCGGTCGAAACAAATATTAACATCCAGGGATGGAGTCAGTGAGGCTAGGTAGGATGCACAATAGATTGATACTTGTGGCCGTCGCACCAAGGCTCACCGGCTCCACCCCCGAGTGTACGATTGACCGAACATTCTAATCATCGGCGAACTCCAAATACGAGGCAAGTAGTGGTCGAGTAAATGCAAATAATTATTAAGCTATGTACGCCATAATCTTGAAATATATAGCAAAGTAAATGAAACTACGTACACATGTTCACATGCACATTCATACAACTAAATAAAAGCAACTACTCGATTCTATGGGAATATATAACAATTATTACAAGTACGGAAGTTCAAGGACATATCGTTCAAGCTTTAGCAAGTGTTCCCGTCGTAGGATCAGGTTGTACGCCTAGGGGGAATGGACGGCAGCCCTCAAGCGAGTTGAACGGCCTCTCATCACGCGACATCTCCAAGCGGAGGTCTATCTCGTCATTAGGTGGTAGACCATAGCCGTAGAAGAACTCGCCGTACCTATTGTTGACATCCCGCAGGATTATCGTGCAAATGAACCGCCGGATGCGACCCCAGCTCTTTCTAATCTCTCTATCGTGGACATCCGCCATGTTTGCAAACTTGTTTCTGAGATTATCCGGCAGCAACATGTCATCTGCGTACTTTATGTACTCCCGCATCCGAAGGATGGCGTACCACGCGTCCATCCCATTGTCGGGCGTCGATCGCCCGAGGCAGGGGAAGTTGGTTGTGTGGGTTAAGACGAAGCCTCCTCGGGATTTCCTCTCTACTTTGAGGGGGCCTCGCCTTGTTGGCGAAGCCGGTGAGAGCATCATTGAGAAGGGCCCCGATGTGGGAGTAGTCTTTCTTGCGGTCCCTACCCGAGTCGAGATAGACCGCATGCGAGTGTTGCGGGTGCACGACGATGAGGGTGCAGTAACTTGTCTCTCGCGGAAAACACACGGATTAACCTTTGGAAATGCAAATGGAGATATAGGATAGAATGGTGATGGGGGACTAGCGAGTGATTACTTACTCGGGAAGTAAGGGATGAGAATGGCGCCCTTCTTAATGTTCGCCAGCATGAAATCCTCGACCTGCCGGGTGGCAATCGCGCGATCCCCGTGGTTGCGGATGATGCTCTCCCGCATATAGAAGGGGTCCATGATCGCGATGGTCGGCGTCCCCTCCTTAACAATCTGGGAAGACATGCTAAGAGCAACTAGGCGAACCACACTAAAGTGGAGCGCTTGCATGCGATAGATGCTGAAGATGTCGTTGAACCGGATGAAGCACAAGTCCGCGGGGTACTTCTCGACGAAGTTCATGCCGCTTGGCACCTTCGCCACGAAGAGAGGGTAACCAGGATCTTTTGATTTGAGAAGAAGGTTCTCCACATGCAAGACGAGCCTCATGCAAGCTCCTCATATCCGGGGTGAGTTTCTTCACGACATGCTCCGGCAAGCATCGGTTGACCCAAGTGATGCAGAGGTCGCCAATTGTTTGGCAACTTGTCAAGGAGTGGGACCTTGTCCTTGGATTTGGCCGCCGCCGCCTTGTCTTGGGCGTCCTTCTTATTTGCCCTCTTCCTCTTCTTGGGTTGTAGTGCTGGACCATCCATCGCCGTAGTGGCCGTAGCACGGAGTGTGTTTGGGCTCAACATATTTTTGACGGCGGCGGTGGCGACCTCCTCAGGATTTTCCTCCTCATCAGCCGTTTCTTGAGAATCGAACAGCTTCTTGGAGCACACATATTTGAAGCCCGGCGCATCCTCATGGACAACTTGTGAAGACGTAGGAATATCCCATTGGAAGTTGTCACGTTCATATTCCTCGGCCTCTGGCGCAGCTGGCTGTTGTGGTGGGGCGCCGACCTCCGGCGCAGCTCGGCCGTTCGGTGGGGCGATGACCACGGCGCCGCCGGCCGTCGTGGAGGGACGCCGACATGTGGCGCCGCAAGGTGCTTGTCTTTGCTTGCCGTCGACCCCGAGTAGGTGTTGATCCGAATTAGGGTCTTCGGCCATAGCAGTAGCCAACCCTTCAAGTGAGGCCAGATTCAACGGGCTATCGTCATCGGCACCATGCGGTTGATTAGGAGGAAACAAATCCTCATAGCCCGGTAACGCCCGATCCACTTCAACCCGGTAAACGTCATCCGCCATATCTCGTGTGTGCCACTTCTTATCCAGGGGCCGAATGATGGACCCCTCGCGACGTCTTTGAGTTCGTCGTTTACTCTCATCAAAAAGGTGCATGGCGTCGAGAGCGCCTGCGAGAACATGTGTATGGCGTTAGAGAGAGGGCAAGGATGACGAAACTAATATATTAACTTGATGTACACATTAGTTAATTACCGTGAGGGCGTTGAGCTCGGCTAATGTCGACGGGCCAGCACATGCGGCGGCGGGCGTGCAAGTGATGGAGGGGCTGCTACCCGGCATGGACGGTGAATCCCTAGCACCAGCGACATTGCCGGCGGCCGGAGGAGTCTCCATTATAACATTGTCATTGCCGGCGGACGGCGGCACCATCGAGTTGCTGCCGTTGAAGCTAACCACTTGCATTTTCGGGGGGGGCCTTGTTTGCCACCCTCATACCACGCTTGCATAGCGTTGAAATCTGCTTGGACTCCAGCGGCGACTTCAGCTTTGACTTCGTGTACGAGTGTAGCTTTGAGTTGCGGTACCGGCTTGCGGTACCAAACCAGCTTGGACTTGGGCTAGGATTGACTCCCTCATTTCCTCCGCCTCCCGCTGCTTCCTCTCATTACGCGCATTTTTATCGGCCGCAGACGACAAGCCATAGTGACCATGCTTGTAGCCCGTACCGGCGCCAGCCACACGGCCTCTATGCGGCCTTCTCGTCGGTGAATGCTCATTAACGATGTTTAGCGCCCGTACGAGAGGCTTGTCCCGAGCTACCCTGCCCGTCGACGCCCGGGACGAGGAGCCTTCGTCACCTTGGGAGGCTTGAGAAAGTCTTTGTCTTTCTTCTTCCTCGCGGAAGAAACGCGAACCATTTAGAAATGTTGCTACTATTATATGAACGATACTTGATCTAATAAAACCGGTAAATTGCTTACCAGTTTTTTCTCCAACGCCAGGACCTTCCGGTCGTTCGTGAACCAAATTATGTCGGTTACGACCTTCGGGTCCGTGACAAGTTCCCCGGTTAGTTTCTTCTTATGGTACCGGGACCCGATGAATCTTCTTTCAAGCGGGTCCTTGTACTTGAGCCAGGGGTTCTCAATGCCGGCATTTACATACGCCTCGTCCTCCTTCGCCCAATAGGGCTCCTTTCCCTCGTACCCACGGCTCCCAAGGTTGTGGTTGCCGATGTTAAGCTCCCGCATTTCCTTCCCCCACAACTTGCGATTCTTGGTTGCTTGTAGCTCTTCATTGGCCACAAAAGCATCAAAGTCCGCCTGGGTGACATGCGGAAAGGCGGAGTGGACCTCTTCGAAACCTTTGCCCTCAGCAATCAGCCTCCGCACCATGTACTTATAGCTGCTGAGGTGTTTGGTGAACTTCAGGAGGGCTTGTGAGTTCACAATGTTGTTGGTTTGATGACGGGAGGCGTAGTCGCCTAGGAACTTGTATCGTGCGTGCAACCTCGCAATGAGCTGGGCTCGCAAAGGCGCTTTGCTCTCAGCTCGGAGGTCCGTCTCGTTGAGATTGACGACCTCTCGGAGGATACATGCCGCTTGGTTGCCGTACCCCTTGGCAACATCCTTAGGCAACACCGGCAAACCATCGGCGGGGTCCACCTCTCGTGATCGTGTCTCTCGCCGGTGCCGACCGTGTTTTGGCGCCTTGCCTTCCGCGGCCTCTTGGCTCCACTTGTCCCGGTGCCACTACTCCCGGCGGCGGCGCTAGGATCGTCGCCGCTTGTCTCGCCGCCACCCCCGGCGGCGCCGGTTGCCTCATCGCCGCTAGGCTCGTAGGTACTACCCCCGGCGGCGGCGCTTGCCTCGTTGCCGCTCGGCTCGTCGGCACTACCCCCCGCGGCATCCTCCATCTCATGGTCCTCGTCGCCGCCAACACCAGCGGCCTCGGCATCCTCCTCCGTCCTAAAGAAGTGCCTATTGTAGTGCTCCTCTAACTCTTCTTGAGACGACATGGTGGCTTGCACTAATAGAAGATGAAAAAGAGTTAGAATTCACGGAAAAATTCGGCATGACCTTTGCTAAAAATTGGTCATGCCGAGTGCTAGAATTGCCGGAACGGAAATGAATCGACATTCCGGCACTCAATAGCAACTCAATCCCTGTAACATAAATGCAAACATATATATAACAACTTCATTTTCACCGGAGCTCAACCATCACCATAATCAGCATGTTCATTTAGCTCAACCATCACCATAACCATAACCATAACAGCAATATGCACAAGCAGCAAGCATGCATAGCATCAGCATTTAAATACCACCAGTAGCATTTCCACTATAATAAAAAACCCCAATTCATTTCCAGAGAAGCATGTACATCAAGTAAATGGGTCATCAATTTATCACAGCAAGAAAAATATGTGTGGATGAATAAAATCATCCAAACAGGGGCACCACAATCATATACCCCCAACAGAGAAACCTCCTATGAACATAAAGAACCAAAACCAGAGAACAATACTGCTAGCTTTTCAAACCAATTTTAGCATTCAAACTTCCTTTTTGGGCAATTTTGTTGGACATCAAATTTTAGCTTTTCAAACCAATTTTAGCATTCAAATTTAACCAGGGTATTAAACACGAATTAAATGAACCAGGGTATGAGACGAGGAAGAACCCTAACCGGCTTGGGTCACCGGAGATGAGGAAGAACAGAGAGGGAAGGGGGAGGGAAGGGGAGAGGGAAGGGGAGCGGGAAGCTCACCAATGGCGCGCGGCTCCTTCTTCTCCAACGGCGGCGCCGACGTCCCTCGCGCGCGGCACCTCCTTCTCCAATGGCGCGCGGCACCTCCTTCTCCACGGGTCCTCCGCGGCGGCGTACGTGGCAGGTGGTGGGGGATGGTCGAGGGGATGGTGGAGGGCGGTGGCGGGGCGCGGAACGGCGGCGCTCGAGAGGGGGACTTGAGGTGGCGACGAACGGCGGCGCTCGACGGTGGGGGTTGGAGATGTGGCTGTGCGGGGAGAAGGAAGAAGGGGAAAAAAGGTTAAGTCCTAATTACAGCTGATCCAGGGTTATTGCCGGCGCACCACATACCTGGTTCGCCGGGGACAAGTATACCCCGGCGAATTAATAAGCCTCGGTGCGCCGGCAATAACCTCCTGGATCATGTCAATTCCTGTAGTATTTTATTTTCTTATCTTTTCAAGATAATAATGAAGCAATATGCATGAGTTATGTAAAAACATGAAGATATATATATGAGTTATATATACATACACAAAATATTGACCAACACAATATTAATTAGTCATACATAAAATATTGGCCATGACCATATGAGTAGTTATGAATTACACAAAATATGAGTTATAGATTGCAAATAAATTTTTACATCATTGATTGAGAAGAGTGTTTCGCTTTCTTCTTGCTTTTCTTGCTCGTCGTTGAATAATTTAGCCCCGTGTCGTGACTTCTTCTTTTGAAGGGTCGACCTGACCTCGGTAGCGTGGTCCTCGCTTCTTCTTGTGGTGTATGTTGTGTCTTCGTCCTCGGATTCTTCCATCATTGGGTCTCCGACTTGTCCTTCGAAGTCTTCCTCGTTGGCGACTCCATCCATTCCGACGATGGTCCTCTTGCCTCTCCTCACGATAACACGGCTAGGCCTCGGATGGGTCGGTTATGAAGAAGCATTGGTGCACGTGTTCTCGCCAGCACCCATGGCTCATTCTCGCGCGGTGGCGTTCGTGGACTTTGATTTGTTGGCTTCGGGTAGAAACATGGTGGTGAAATACCGGTCTTCTTTTCCGACGCTCTTAGCCCATCCGATACGGAACATCGGCACTTTCTCCCCAGCCGTAGCTAAGCTCCCGCATTTCCTCGATTCTTCCGTAGTATCTAGTCTTTACGTCACCCGTCCAGGAATCCATCGTTACCCCCGAGTTCTGGTAAACACTCGTTCTTGTCTTTTTCTTCCGTGTAGAATGTGTACCCGTTGATATCGTACGCTTGGTAAGTCATGATGTTGGGCGCGGGGCCATGTGACAAGGCCAATACTAGTTTATCCTTGTCGAATCCATTGGTGGGGGATTAGCATCAATGTGGTCTTTGAACCAGCGCGCAAAAGAGGAGTTGTGCTCTCTCGTATATTTCTGCTTCCGTCATCATCGGCTTGCCACTGTTCTCTATCATGGTTTTGTGCTCTTTCAACCAAGGATCGATCAAGTCAATGTGTTGTAGCGCTACTAAGTTGGCCCTCGTCAAAGTCGGAACTCCGACCGGACATGTGCACGTGCAGTTCCTTCCTTCCATTTTTGTGGCCTACTCCCTCGAACCTACGGAGGTACTTGTTTTGAGGCAAACCAACAGGGTCCTCGATGTCTAGATAATTCGTGCGTAAAGAGATGCACTCTTCGGTGAGCCAGCCCCGTACGATGCTTCCATCTCGGATGTGACCTGTTACGAACGTATCCTTTAATGACCCCATTCATTCTTTCAAACGGCATCATGTTGTGTAAGAATGCCGGCCCTAGACTCGACGATATCATCCATTATATGGACCAACAGATGGACCATCACGTCAAAGAATGCAGGCGGGAAGTACATCTCCATCTCACATAGGATCACCACGATCTCTTCCTCGGAGCCTTGCGAGTTTCTTCACGCTTATCGACTTCCGAGTTATGACGTCGAAGAAGTTACAGAGCCCAGCCAGCGTTGCACGGACATGGTCATCCATTATACCTCGGATTGCAACCGGAAGAATCTGCGTCATCATCACGTGACAGTTCATGAGACTTCATGCCGCTGAAGTTTCGTTTCTTGGGGTCCATGTATCTGCTTATTACCCCGGAGTAACCGAAGGGCACTCTGACTCCTACAAGGCAATTGAAAAATTGATCGACCTCGGCCGGACTAAAAGTGAAGCAGGAGGGGGACAGTAATAGTCTGGCTGCTTAATCCTTTTGCGCTTCTGACCGCCGTCCGCCTCCTCCTCCGACTGTCCCTCTTGGGCCGGCGGGATCTGAAGCTCTTCCCTGATGCCCAAAACTTTCAGGTCATGTCTTGCTTTCGGCCCATCTTTGGTCCGGTCCGGCATGTTGAGAAGAGTGCCAAGCAAGCTCTCGCACACGTTCTTTGTAATATGCATGACATCAAGGCAGTGAGGTGTATCGAGAATTTTCCAAGTACGGCAAGTCCCAAAACACGGACCTCCTTTTCCATACACCAATGAGCGGCGTCGTTTCCTTTTTCTTCTTCTTCTCTCCGGGCTTTTGACGAATCTTTCCCGGCGCAGGGCACTCCTTCCAACCTTTCAGCAATGTATCGATCTCTTCGCCGCTCTTCTTACGTGGAGGTCCTCGGGGTTCATTTGTACCATCGAACGGATCTCCACGCTTTCTCCACGGGTCAGTTTTCCGTAGCCACCTTCGATGCCCCATGTAAACTGTTTTCGAAGAGCCATCCTTACCAAGCTGCAAAAACATCGTCTCTTCCATGCACCCGACACATGCCTTGTGTCCATGGCACACCCGGCACGAAATGTAACCGTATCCGAGGTAGTCCCGCACCGTCGTGATCAACGCGGCTCTCAAAGGGAAATATTCTTCCGCGACGGCGTCCCATGTATCTACCCCTTCCTCCGCCCACAACGTTTCAAGCTCCTCCTTTAATAGTTCGAGATACATGTTGATATCGTTTCCTGGCTGTGTCGGCCCTTGAATTAGCATACTCATCCGTATGTACTTCCTCTTCATGCACAGCCAGGGCGGGAGGTTGTAGATCCATACAAACACGGGCCATGTGCTATGTGTGCTGCTCTGGTTTCCGAACGGATTGAATCCGTCCGTGCTCGCACCCAACCTCGATGTTTCTGGGATCTGCCCCAAAACTTCCGAATTCATTGTCTAATGCTTTCCACTGGCTTGCATCCGAAGGGTGCGTCGAAGACCGGGTGCTCAATCCGCTCTTTATCATTCAACACCGCCTCCTTTCTTTCTCGCGTGCCGCCGCATGAGCTTTGCTTCCTTGCGGTCCGCGTAGAACCGTTGAAGCCGGGGGCGAGCGGGAAGTACCACACAACTTTCCGAGGAGCTTTCTTCTTCCCTTTCTTGTACCGTTCAGCTTCACACACAGGACATTTGGTCTTGTCCATGTGCTCCTTGCGATACATGATACAGCTCGTTGATGCAGGCGTGATACTTTTCGTGGGGTAAGTCGAGAGGGCACGTGATTCTCTTGGCCTCGGCTAGACTACCGGGACACGTGTTCCCGGCAGGAAGGAGATCTTTCACGTATTCCAGGATGTCGTCGACGCTTGTGTCCGTCCATCCGTGTTTCGCCTTCATCTCGCAGCACATCGAGAGCTACTCTCAAGCGAGACTCCCCAACCCGCGACCCGAGTCGTACAACGGAGTATTCGAGTCTATCTCGAGTTGCTCAAGCTTTGATTTCCGCTTGGCGCCTTTCGTCTTTTCGAGAAGCAGATCTTGAAGATGAGGGTCCCGCACGACCGAAGCTAGCGGCACCTCTTCGTCGTCGTCAAGGTTATTGTCGTCGTCAAGGTTATTGTCGTCGTCAAGGTTATCGTCATGTGCGACAAACTCTTCATCGTCATCGCATCATGATGCCCTCCTTCTTGCCGGCCATTTTTACCAACCGCCGCCGTCGCCCCATTGACCTCCGCGCCATCATCACTCATCCATTGAGTGTGTCCATGCATGAAACCATTAGTGAGCAGGTGCCCCCGCAACTTGCCTCGAATACGGGTCAAACCATTTCCCTCGTTTGCATCTCCGGCACGGACACAATACCTCCGTGCGGTTATTTTCATACATGTCGATGATCGCGTGTTTCAGATATCTCATCACGATGCTTTCACTCATCTCGATAACCATTATCGCCTGCATGGTAAGATTACATAATTCATTAGAACCATGCATCCGTCGGTAGTTTTCACGGAAAATTTCGGCATGACCTTCCTACACGGTAGGACATAGGAGCGCCGTAAATGTGCCGAAACGGAAACTTGAAGAATCAACATTTCGGCGCAACGTTGGCAACTCATTTTCAACGCCAACACACACACAAGCACAAGCACAACATATATATATGCCACACACGAGAGCTTTTCTTCAAATGTCCAACATACATCGATTTCATTCCTTAATTTGTTCATTAATCACCTATTTGTTTGATATATTCGTCGATAAGATCGAGACGACGCGCCGCGACAATGGCGTATGGAAGCCGACTTTCTAGATCTAGATCTAGATTGAGCGGTCAATGCGGGATAGTAGATCTAGATCTACATAGGGGGATGTGGGAGATGCATGTAGGAAGGGAAGATTTGCTCAAAAATTTTGATTTTGTTTGGTCAAATTGGTGAAATTGGGGATAGAAATGGGCAAAAATGAGCTGGGTTGGGAGAAGGCTCGGGTTTGTGTGGAGAAGTGGAGTGTAGTGAGTGTGTGAGTGAGTGGGCTGGTTGGTGGCTGAAATAACTGCCAGTGTTATTGCCGGCGCACCTGGACCATGGTGCGCCGGCAACATATACCCCTTTCGGCTATATCACAACCGGGCCAGGCCCAAGAATCATTGCCGGCGCACCGGCCCAGGGGTGCGCCGGCAATAGCAAATTTTCCACCGGCGCACCACTGGGCCGGTGCGCCGGCAATGATTCTTGGGCCTGGCCCGAATCGGCCGGGGCCATGCCAGGAAATAGCGCCGGCGAGCCTTTCCCCGAGGTGCGCCGGCAGTACTCCTTCATCGCCGGCGCGGCTGAAATGTGGTGCGCCGGCAATGATTTCCACCGGCGCATGCACAAGGTGGTGCGCCGGCACCACTTGCCTCCACCTATAGGCTTTTCCCTAGTAGTGATATAGACGACAATCAAGCTTCTACACATCACCAATTATATGCCATTGAGGAGGCAAGCGAGCAGAGCCGGAAACATCAGAGGCTTTCGACGATGCGGGAAACCCATATGTCGATCCCGCTGATCTTAGGCGAGGTTTAGGCACAAAATATGTTGGGCCCACACCGCGTCTAAGGGTTCAACTCCCACAAGCAGCATGGGATAGAGCCGCAAGAGCCATGGATGGTATGGAACCATTGACCACAACTGCTACGGCGGAAGAATTGCAAGCGTACCAATACAGACTCGCCCATGTTGGACGAGAATTAGAAAAACAGACAGCTGATCTGAATAGAAGAAGAGAGGCAGCTGCCGAGTCAAGCAGGCGAAGGGCGGAGTTGAGACGACAATCAAGTATTCGGGAGATAGTCACAGAGCAGCTCGAAACAGAGCAAGATCTCGGCTGCAAAATATACCTGAGGCCGACAGGGGTAATTTAATCCAAAACCTCGACATGTCCTTCATGGCGATCGACACAAGAGGGAACATTATCCCAAAAACCCCATAAGCAGGATATATGGCGACACAGGCCTTCATACTGGCGAACAGGCCACCTGCAGGAGATCCAAGAGAGGCATTGTACAACATGGCTTTGGCAGGAGTAGGAGCATGGGAACTGCGTTTGCAAGTACGAGCACACCTCCCGAATCAACCATGGATGGACTCCAAGGAAGCCCTGATCGACTACATCAACCATGAGATTTATCTCGTTAACGCTTAGCGATCTTCAAGGGTATGATGATCTTCACCTTGTTGCTACCATCTACTAGATTAGATCTTGGCTTGTTATTCGTTCTTGTGGTAGGAATTTTTTTGTTTTCTATGCTACGAATCCCTACAGTGGTATCAGAGCCAGGTCTATGCATAGATTGGTTGCACGAGTAGAACACAATGGTTTTGTGGGCGTTGATGCTTTTGTTGTCTCTTGTTATGTATACTTTGCATCTTGCGGGATGGTGGGATGAAGCGGCCCGGGCTAACTTTACATGACCGCGTTCATGAGACCTGCTCCACGCTTGACATGTAACTTGTATTTCATAAGTGGCTTTGCGGGTGTCAGTTTCTGTCACCATAGTTAAGATTCAATTTACTATTTCAATTGAAAACACTTGTATCAGCGTTGTGGTTCATGTTCGTAGGTAGATTGGATCTTACTCAAAAACCCTAAGCCGCGTAAAATATGCAAACCAAATTAGAGGCGTTGATACGTCTCGAACGTATCTATAATTTCTTATGTTACATGCTAGTTTTATGACAATACTCACATGTTTTATATACACTTTATATCATTTTTATGCATTTTCCGGCACTAACCTATTAACAAGATGCCGAAGCGCCAGCTCTCGTTTTCTGCTATTTTTGGTTTCAGAAATCCTACACAGGAAATATTCTCGGAATTGGACGAAACAAAAGCACACGGTCTTATTTTGCACGGAGCCTTCCAGAAGTCCGAAGAGGAGACGAGGAGGGGCGACAAGGCAACCACACCCTAGGGGGGCGCGGCCCCACCCTTGGGCGCGCCGCCCTATGGGGTGGGCCCCTCGGGCGCCTCCCCACTCTGCCCCTTCGCCTATATATTCTCTCTGTCGCGAAAACCCTATCACCGAGAGCCACGATAAGAGAAAAGTTCCAGAGACGCCGCCGCCAATCCCATCTCGGGGGATTCAGGAGATCGCCTCCGGCACCCTGCCGGAGAGGAGAATCATCACCGGAGGGCTCTACATCACCATGCCCGCCTCCGGACTGATGCGTGAGTAGTTCATCCTTGGACTATGGGTCCATAGCAGTAGCTAGATGGTTGTCTTCTCATCTTGTGCTATCATGTTTAGATCTTGTGAGCTGCCTATCATGATCAAGATCGTCTATTTGTAATGCTACATGTTGCGTTTGTTGGGATCCGATGAATATTGAATACTATGTCAAGTTGATTATCAATCTATCATATATGTGTTGTTTATGTTCTTGCATGCTCTCCGTTGCTAGTAGAGGCTCTGGCCAAGTTGATACTTGTGACTCCAAGAGGGAGTATTTATGCTCGATAGTGGGTTCATGCCATTGAATCCGGGACGATGATGAGAAATTTCTAAGGTTGTGGATGTGCTGTTGCCACTAGGGATAAAACATCAGTGCTTTGTCTAAGGATATTTGTGTTGATTACATTACGCGCAGTACTTAATGCAATTGTCTCTTGTTTGCAACTTAATACTGGAAGGGGTGCGGATGCTAACCCGAAGGTGGACTTTTTAGGCATAGATGCATGCTGGATAGCGGTCTATGTTATTTGTCGTAATGCCCTAATTAAATCTCATAGTAGTCATCATGATATATGTATGTGCATCTATATTTGTCAATTGCCCAACTGTAATTTGTTCACCCAACATGCTATTTATCTTATTGGAGAGACACCACTAGTGAACTGTGGACCCCGGTCTATTCTTTTACATCTGAAATACAATCTACTGCAATCTCTGTTCTTTGTTGTTCATCGCAAACAAACATCATTCTCCACACCATACGTTTAATCCTTTGTTTTCAGCAAGCCGGTGAGATTGACAACCTCACTGTTAAGTTGGGGCAAAGTATTGTGATTGTGTTGTGCAGGTTCCACGTTGGCGCCGGAATCCCCGGTGTTGCGCCGCACTACACTCCTTCACCAACAACCTTCACGTGACCTTCATCTCCTACTCGGTTCGATAACCTTGGTTTCTTACTGAGGGAAACTTGCTGCTGTACGCATCACACCTTCCTCTTGGGGTTCCCAACGGACGTGTGCTTCACGCGCCATCAAGCATTTTTCTGGCGCCGTTGCCGGGGAGATCAAGACACGCTGCAAGGGGAGTCTCTCACATCCAATCTCTTTACTTTGTTTATTGTCTTGCTTTACTTTACTTTATTTTCTGTTTTGTTTGCTTTCTTATATCAAAAACACACAAAAAAATAGTTACTTGCTTTACTTTACTTTATTTTCTGTCTTGTTTGCTTTCTTTATATAAAAAACACAAAAAAATTAGTTACTTGCTTTACTTTATTTTATTTTCTGTCTTGTTCGTTTTCTTATATCAAAAACACAAAAAAATTAGTTACTTGCATTGACTTTATTAGTTTACTTTTGTTTATTTCATCATGCTTCACCCTAAGTTCACTTTGAAAGATATATCGGTAGGAAGTGGGTCTATCATCGGAGGAGATAATATAGAAGAATTTTTCACTCATGTTAGTAGAGTTAAAGATTTTGAAGATAGATCCTTGGTAGAACTTGCTCCTAATTATGAAATTGCTACTGCCTCTTTAGTACACATGTTGGAAGCTAGATTTGTTAATCCTAATCCAATAATGCAACATATGTTTCTTACACTCGGTGATATGGAATAAGGAGAGAAGAAAGATTTTGTTTTAGAAACCCTTCTTAGAGAATTTGGTGATGTAGCTAGAGAAGCTAGGAAAGTCTTTATTCGACATAAGATGCTAGGCTTTTGTACCAATTTTCCAAATATCCTTGAAAAGAGTGAAAAAGATAGGCTAAGATACACTAATAAAGCCAATTGTGAGGGGGGATTAAAATACCAATACCTTATAAACTCATAGGAATGCATGAGGCATTAGAAAAGAATTTTGATTGGATTGTTCCTGAAAATTTATTTGAGGAGGATAGTAAGCCTAAAGGTAATGAAAAAGAAGTTTCTTACATAGATAAGATACAATGCATAGTTGAGAAAACTCCAAACACCTCTGTTGATGCTTCTTCTCTTGATAATACTTGATTTGCACATTCTGCGCCTAGCTGAAAGGCGTTAAAGAAAAACACTTCTTGGGAGATAACCCATGTATGTTTTTACTACTGTTTTGTTGTGTCTTGGAAGTTGTTACTACTGTAGCAACCTCTCATTATCATATTGTTGTGCCAAGTAAAGTCTATGATAGTAAAGTTGATACTAGATTTGGATTCCTGCGCAGAAACAGATTTTTACCTGTCACGAATTTGAGTAGATCTCTCTGTAGAAGAATAAAAAAAATCTGCGAAAATTCATGCGTGATCCTCAGATATGTACGCAACTTTCATAAGTTTTGAGCTTTTTCATCTGAGCCTATTAAGTGCCTCTAAAAAATTCGTCTTTACGGACTATTCTGTTTTGACAGATTCTGCCTTTTATTTCACATTGCCTCTTTTACTGTGTTGAGTGGATTTCTTTGTTCCATTAACTTTCAGTAGCTTTGGGTAATGTCCAGAAGTGTTAAGAATGATTGTGTCCCCTCTGAACATGTGAATTTTTGATTATGCACTAACCCTCTAATGAGTTTGTTTCGAGTTTGGTGTGGAGGAAGTTTTCAAGGGTCAAGAGAGGAGGATGATATACTATGATCAAGAAGAGTGAAAAGTCTAAGCTTGGGGATGCCCCGTGGTTCATCCCTGCATATTTCAAGAAGACTCAAGCATCTAAGCTTGGGGATGCCCAAGGCATCCCCTTCTTCATCGACAACTTATCAGGTCACCTCTAGTGAAACTATATTTTTATTCCGTCACATCTTATGTGCTTTACTTGGAGCGTCTGTTTGTTTTTGTTTTTGTTTTTGTTTGAATAAAATCGGATCCTAGCATTCCTTGTATTGGAGAAAGACATGCTCCGCTTTTCATATGAACACTGGTGTTCTTAGCTCTATTTTAATGTTCATGGCTGAGTTGAAAACTGCTTCGTTGATTTCTATTTGGTTGGAAACAGAAAATGCTTCATGTGGTAAATGGTATATGGTCTTGAATAATTTGATACTTGGCAATTGTTTTGAGCTCTCATAGATCATGTTTAAGCTCTTGCATCATATAGTTTAAACCTATTAGTCGAGAACTACTGTAGAGCTTGTTGAAATTTGGATTGCATGATTGATCTCTCTATGGTCTAGATATTTTCTGGTAAAAGTTTTTGAGCAACAAGGAGACAGTGTAGAGTCTTATAATGCTTGCAATATGTTCTTATGTAAGTTTTGCTGTACCGGTTCATACTTGTGTTTGCTTCAAACAACCTTGCTAGCCAAAGCCTTGTAATGAGAGGAAATGCTTCTCGTGCATCCAAAAACCTTGAGCCAAAACTCATGCCATTTGTGTCCACCATAACTACCTACTATGTGGTATTTCTCTGCCATTCCAAAGTAAATTGCTTGTGTGCTACCTTCAAAATTTCATTCCTTGTCTTTGCAATACATAGCTCATGGGAAAATAGCTTAAAAACTATTGTGGTATTGAATATGTTGTTTATGTATCTTATTTCTTATAAGTTGCTTGTTGAGCGGTAACCATGTTTCTGGGGACGCCATCAACTTTTTACACCGTTGTTGAATATCATGTGAGTTGCTATGCATGTTCGTCTTGTCTGAAGTAAGGGTGATTTATCATGATTAAATGGTTTGAGTATGCATATTGTTAGAGAAGAACATTGGGCCGCCAACCAAAGCCATGTATCATGGTGGAAGTTTCAGTTGGACATTAATCCTCAATCTCTTATGAGAATATTATCTGTTGTTGAATGCTTAAGCATTAAAGAGGAGTCCATTATCTGTTTTCTATGTCGTCCCGGTATGGATGTCCTCAGGTTGAGATCTATCAAAACTGAGAAATCAAATGCGATCTATCTCCTTGGACCTTTGTACAGGTGGCATAGAGGTACCCCTTTGTGACACTTGGTTGAAACATATGTAATGCAATGATAATCCATGGAAATCCGAGCTAATTAGGACAAGGTGAGATCACTATTGGTATTCGATGCATGAGGCTTGCAACTTATAAGAGGTTTTATGCATAACATATATGAATTATTACTACCGTTGACAAAATTGTTTCCATGTTTTCAAAATAAAAAGCTCTAGCACATGAGTAATCCATGCTTCCTCTCGCGAAGGGCCTTTCTTTTACTTTATGTTGAGTCGGCTTACCTACTTCTTTCTATCTTAGAAGCAAACACTTGTGTCAACTGTGTGCATTGATTCTTACATGTTTACTTATTGCACTTGTTATATTGCTTTATGTTGACAACTATCCATGAGATATACATGTTACAAGTTGAAAGCAATTGCTGAAACTTAATCATCCTTTGTGTTGCTTCAAAACCTTCTATTAAGAATCTATTGCTTGATGAGTTAACTCTTATGCAAGACTTATTGATACTTGTCTTGAAAGTACTATTCATGAAAATTCTTTCCTATATGATTCAGTTGTTTAGTCATTATCTTTACTATTGCTTTGAATCACTTCATTCACTTCATATGCTTTACAATAGTATTGATCAAGATTATGATAGTAGCATGTCACTTCAGAAATTATCCTTGTTATCGTTTACCTACTCGAGGGCGAGTACGAACTAAGCTTGGGGATGCTTGATACGTCTCAAACGTATCTATAATTTCTTATGTTCCATGCTAGTTTTATGACAATACTCACATGTTTTATATACACTTTATATCATTTTTATGCATTTTCCGGCACTAACCTATTAACAACATGCCGAAGCGCCGGTCCTCGTTTTCTGCCGTTTTTGGTTTCAGAAATCCTACACAGGAAATATTCTCGGAATTGGACGAAACAAAAGCCCACGGTCTTATTTTGCACGGAGCCTTCCAGAAGTCCGAAGAGGAGACGAGGAGGGGCGACGATGTGGCCACACCCTAGGGGGGCGCGGCCCCACCCTTTGGCGCGCCGCCCTATGGGGTGGGCCCCTCGGGCGCCTCCCGACTCTGCCCCTTTGCCTATATATTCTCTCCGTCGCGAAAACCCTATCACCGAGAGCCACGATACGAGAAAAGTTCCAGAGACGCCGCCGTCGCCAATCCCATCTCGGGGGATTTAGGAGATCGCCTCTGGCACCCTGCCGGAGAGGAGAATCATCACCGGAGGGCTCTACATCACCATGCCCGCCTCCGGACTGATGCGTGAGTAGTTCATCCTTGGACTATGGGTCCATAGCAGTAGCTAGATGGTTATCTTCTCCTCTTGTGCTATCATGTTTAGATCTTGTGAGCTTCCTATCATGATCAAGATCGTCTATTTGTAATGCTACATGTTGTGTTTGTTGGGATCCGATGAATATTGAATACTACGTCAAGTTGATTATCAATCTATCATTTATGTGTTGTTTATGTTCTTGCATGCTCTCCGTTGCTAGTAGAGGCTCTGGCCAAGTTGATACTTGTGACTCCAAGAGGGAGTATTCATGCTCGATAGTGGGTTCATGCCTCCATTGAATGCGGCACGATGACGAAAGTTCTAAGGTTGTGGATGTGTTGTTGCCACTAGGGATAAAACATCGATGCTTTGTCTAAGGATATTTGTGTTGATTACATTACGCGCAGTACTTAATGCAATTGTCTGTTGTTTGCAATTTAATACTGGAAGGGGTGCGGATGCTAACCCGAAGGTGGACTTTTTAGGCATAGATGCATGCTGGATAGAGGTCTATGTTATTTGTCGTAATGCCCTAATTAAATCTCATAGTAGTCATCATGATATATGTATGTGCATCTCTATTTGTCAATTGCCCAACTGTAATTTGTTCACCCAACATGCTATTTATCTTATTGGAGAGACACCACTAGTGAACTGTGGACCCCGGTCCATTCTTTTACATCTGAAATACAATCTATCGCAATCTCTCGTTCTTTGTTGTTCATCGCAAACAAACATCATTCTCCACACCATACGTTTAATCCTTTGTTTTCAGCAAGCCGGTGAGATTGACAACCTCAGTGTTAATTTGGGGCAAAGTATTGTGATTGTGTTGTGCAGGTTCCACGTTGGCGCCGGAATCCCTGGTGTTGCGCCGCACTACACTCCTTCACCAACAACCTTCACGTGGCCTTCATCTCCTACTGGTTCGAGAACCTTGGTTTCTTACTGAGGGAAACTTGCTACTGTACGCATCACACCTTCCTCTTGGGGTTCCCAACGGACGTGTGCTTCACGCGCCATCAGGCGTCTAACTTGTTTTTGCAGGGTTTGGTGATGTGATATGGCCATGATGTGATGATGAATATGTATGAGATGATCATTATTGTATTGCGGCACCCAACAGGAGCCTTATGGTTGTCTTTATATTTCATGTAGTAGTATTATTTCAAAGTAGTTGTAATAGTTGCTACATGTGGTGAACAACCATGAAGACGGCGCCATTGACCTTGACGCTACGCCGACGATGATGGAGATCATGCCTGTTGATGATGGAGATCATGTATGTGCTTTGGAGATGAAGATCAAAGGCGCAAAGACAAAGGGTCCATATCATATCACATTATGAATTGCATGTGATGTTAATCCTTTTATGCATCTTATATTGCTTAGATCGCGACGGTAGTATTATAAGATGATCCCTCTCACTAAAAATCAAGATAATAAAGTGTTCGTCCTTAGTTTGCAACCGTTGCTGAGACTCGTTGTTTCGAAGCATCACGTGATGATCGGGTGTGATAGACTCAACGTGTGCATACAATGGGTGCAAGCCAGATTTGCACATGCGGAAACTAGGGTTTGACTTGACAAGCCTAGCATGTACAGACATGGCCTCGAAACACGGAAGACAGAAAGGCTAAGCATGAATCATATAGATTATATGATGAACATGTTGATGTTCGCCATTAAAACTACATCATCTCACATGATGATCGGACTTCGTGTAGTTGATTTGGTTCGTGTAATCACTAAGACAATTCGAGGGATATTGTTTTGAGTGGGAGTTCACCTAGTTAATTTTAAATTAATAGTAAACTAAATTTATCATAGACTTAGTTTAAACTCTTTGCAAATATGTTGTAGATTATGGCGAACCCTACCATCAACTTTAATTCGTTCCTAGAGAAAGAAAACCTGAAAAACAATGGAAGCAACTTTACGGATTGGTTCCGTAACTTGAGGATTGTCCTCACTTTTGGACAACTTCTCTATGTGCTCGATGCACCGCTGGGTGACCCACCTGCAGAAACAGCTACCGATGAGGCTAAAAATGTTTACCTCACTCGGAAGACACATTACTCCACAGTTTAGTGTGCCATCCTCTACGGTTTAGAATCGGAGCTTCAGAAACGCTTTGAGACCCACGACCCTCATGATATAATCAGTGAGCTCAAAATGATATTTGAAACTCATGCGGCCGTGGAAAGCTATGATGCTTCTGAAAAGTTCTTTAACTGTAAGATGGAAGAGGGCAGCTCTGTTAGCGAGCACGTGCTCAAGATGTCTGTGCACGTGAAGAAACTCCAAGACTTGGGAATAACGATTCCTAGCGCCTTGCGGATTCATCGTGTTCTTCAATCACTTCCACCTAGTTACAAGAACTTCGTACTACAACATGCAGTGCATGGACAAGACGTTACCTGAACTCTTCTCGATGCTGAAAACTGCTGAAGTGGAGATAAAGAAAGAGCACCAAGTGTTGATGGTCAATAAGACCACCAAGTTCAAGAAGCAGGACAAGCCTAAGGAAAAGGGTAAATTCAAGAAGGGCGGCAAGAAAGCTGACGCGCCTCCTAAGAAACCCAAGGCTGGCCCCAAATCTGATATGTTGTGCTATTACTGCAAAGAAGAGGGACACTGGAAGCAAAACTTCTCAAAGTATCTGGCAGATCTGAAGAGCGGCAACATCAAAAAGAAAGGTATATCCAATATACATGTTATTGATGTGTATCTTACTAGTAATCGTAGTAGTGCCTGGGTATTTGATACTGGTTCGGTTGCTCATATTTGTAACTCGAAACAGGAACTACAGAATAAACGAAGGCCAGCGAGGGACGAGGTGACGATGCGCGTTGGAAATGGATCCAAGGTCGATGTGATCGCCGTCGGCACGCTCCCCCTACATCTACCATCGGGATTAGTTTTAAATCTGAATAATTGTTATTTGGTGTCTGTGTTAAGCATGAACATTATATCTGGATCTTGTTTATTGCAAAGCGGTTATTCATTCAAGTCTGAGAATAATGGTTGTTCGATTTATATGAATAATATCTTTTATGGTCATGCATCCGAGATGAATGGTTTATTCTTGTTAAATCTCGATAGTAGTGATACACATATACATAACATTGATGCTAAACGAAATAAATTAAATAATAATTCTACATATATGTGGCACTGTCGTCTTGCTCATATTGGAGTGAAACGCATGAAGAAACTTCATTCAGATGGACTACTTGAATCACTTGATTTTAAATCACTTGATAGATGCGAGGCATGTCTGATGGAAAAAATGACTAAGACTCCATTCTCTGGTATTGTGGAGCGAGCTACAGACTTGTTGGGAATCATACATACCGATGTATGTGGACCAATGAGTGTAGCATCGCGCGGTGGTTATCGTTATGTTCTTACTTTCACAGATGATTAAAGTAGATATGGGTATATCTACTTGATGAAACATAAATCCAAAACTTTTGAGAAGTTTAAGGAATTTCAAAGTGAAGTTGAAAATCAACGTAACAAGAAAATTAAATTTCTACGTTCTGATCGTGGAGGTGAATATCTGAGTTATGAGTTTGGCATGCATTTAAAGAAATGCGGAATACTTTCACAGTTGACACCGTCGGGAACACCACAGCGCAATGGTGTGTATGAACGTCATAATCAAACTCTATTGGATATGGTTCGATCTATGATGTCTCTTACAGATTTAACGTTATGTTTTTGGAGTTATGCATTAGAGACAGTAGCATTCACTTTAAATAGGGCACCATCTAAAACCGTTGAAACGACACCGTATGAATTGTGGTTTGGAAACAAACCTAAGTTGTCGTTTCCTTAAAGTTTGGGGCTGCGAATATTATGTAAAGAAGTTACAACCTGACAAGCTCGAACCCAAAGCGGAGAAATACGTCTTCATAGGATACCCTAAAGAAACAATTGGGTATACTTTCTATCATAGATCCGAAGGTAAAATCTTTGTTGCCAAGAACGGATCCTTTCTTAAAAAGGAGTTTCTCTCAAAAGAAGTGACTGGAAAAAAAGTAGAAATCGAAGAGGTTACTGAACCTTCTCTTGAAAATCATAGTAGCACAACACCCGAAGATGTTCTTGTGCCGCCTACACCGATTAGTGAGGAAGCTAATGATAATGATCATGAAACTTCAAACGAAGTTACTACTAAACCTCGCAAGTCGACGAGGGTACGTGCCACTCCTGATTGGTACGATCCCGCGTTAAATGTCATGATTGTAGACAACAATGATGAAGACCCTGCGACGTATGAGGAAGCAATGATGAGCCCAGATTCCAACAAATGGCAAGAGGCCATGAAATCCGAAATGGGATCCATGTATCATAACCAAGTATGAACTTTGATAGAAATACCTGATAGCCGCAAGGCTGTCGAGAATAAATGGATCTTCAAAAGAAAAACAGATGCTGATGGTAATATTACTGTATATAAAGCTCGACTTGTCGCGAAAGGGTTTTGAAAAATTCAAGGAGTTGACTACGATGAGAATTTCTCACCTGTAGCGAAGCTAAAGTCTGTGAGGATATTGTTAGCAATAGCTGCATTTTTTGATTATGAAATTTGGCAGATAGATGTCAAAACGGTGTTCCTTAATGGTGACATTGAGGAAGAGTTGTATATGGTACAACCCAAAGGTAATGCTGACAAGGTATGCAAACTTCAGCGTTCAATTTATGGACTGAAGCAAGCATCCCGGAGTTGGAACCGACGTTTTGATAAGGTGATCAAAGACTTTAGAGTTATACAAACCCATGGAGAGGCTTGTATTTACAATAAAGTGAGTGGGAGCTCTATAGCATTTCTGATATTATATGTAGATAACATATTATTGATTGGAAATGATGTAGAACTTCTAAGTAGTGTCAAAGGCTTTTGAATATGTGTTTTTCAATGAAGGATCTTGGAGAAGCAGCTGACATAGGCATCCCAAATGGGCCTGCCGAAGATA
>NC_061514.1:155670808-155698925 GCF_022539505.1 Lolium rigidum
TATATTAGTATTATATTATAGGGATTTCTATTTTCGTGCCCTCGGTTCCTTAGTTGTGCTCAGTTTTCCCCAGCCCCTTAGTTTTTCCTCGGTTTACCCTAGCCTTTGTCCGAAGACCCGCGAAGGAGCTCGGACGGAAGGAATCCGTTTATTTGGACGTTACGTGCCGACGTGTTGCACCGCGTCGTTCGTGGGGCCGCGTCGTGTGGGGCCGCGTCGCGTGGGGCTGGTAGAAAGGGACCGCGTGGGACAGGACGAGAAGCGTTTGGTTGCACGTGAGCGGGAGCTGGGTTTTGTCTCTCTCGGCCCAAATTGGCATTTTTAAGAGCACCTTTTCCCCTCTTTCTCTCTCTCGTCTTTTTCACCAAATTAGTATCAAATCTAGAGAAGCTTCTATTTCTGTCTTTCTTCAATATGGCAGCAAATCTAGTAGCAAATCTCTCGGGGTTATTTATGCCTTTTGGCCCTCGTTTTTTGCCCAATATGGCAGCAAATCTAGTAGCAAATCTAGAAGCTATTATATGATAAATTCACAAAGAGCATAATCGGAAAACTAAGTATAATACATAAACTGCATACAGCAGCCAAAAGCGAGCAATAACGTTGTTAATGTTCACGACAAACTAAGCTGAAAAATATACAAGACGCACGCAATGTATGGACAACAAGAAGATTAGGATGAATGAATTTGTTCTTCATTCCTCCTCATATATTTCTTCGTCGCTCCATTCGTGCATTTCCCCAAGGAAATATTCATTGAACTCCTTCCGTCCGCAAGTGTGCGGCCAATACATCCTCCAAACGGTATGGCCTGTACGTGTTCATTACTCATACCGTAGCTTCCTATTCTATCCACACGTACTGGCCACTCATCCCAGGCCTTTGTATCATGAGAGTACTCTCTGATATAACCCAAATCCGCGTAGTAGATGCAGCCAGGTCGAAGAGTCGGGTACACTCCGGTGTCGACGGAGATACACCGGATACAATGCACGAACAAGGCATGAAAGCCAATGTTACCGACCGGATGGAGAGAGCGGCTCCGAGTGTCCACACGGTACACCACAGGCGTGTTGTGCATCAACACAAGCAGCAGATCACCATCCGACTTCACAAGGTAGAACTTGTCACGTCCAAGTTCTGGAAATGAAATTAGTGTCTCCATCTTGACAGGTGTTCGCGCGCTCGTCGCTTCGTACATTGGTGCACACTATTCTTCCGGACTCAAAATTGTCCGAAGCTATTGCATATAGTTCACCATTGAACGGGGTAATGCAACGCATACTATGGTTCTTGATCGAAAATCTTCCTTCTCCCCAATCTTCATATATATCCTTAGTTGGAGTGCTCTCATCGACCCAACCAAGTTCCTCCGGGTAATGTCCGCAAGTGAAGACCATAGTCGGGGAGTTGATTGCAGCGACCGAATCCGGAAAAACAGTTGGCATCCGCGCCTCAAACATAGTGTTTGATGTCTTTGTGAGTGGGTTCGAAGCCGTATCTTGTGCGGCGGGTTCTTCCGGGCAAGCACGATGACGCCACGGGAAAAGCCGACGAAGTAGAATCTAAAATATATTGAAAAGATAACATTCAGCACTAAGATTGAAAATAAGATCTATGGTGACGCCACGGGAAAAGCCGAGGAATTTGAACCTTGCACGAACTGCAGATAGATCTATGGTGACGTAGCGGGATGTGCCGAGATGGAGGAAGGTGAACTCAGCGGCGCGTGGAAGGGCGTGGTGTAGCATGATCCATTCGTGCAGGTGCACGTCGGGATCAGATAACCTGAGCGCCAATTTCTACAGACTTGCCTCATAGCAGAGTAGCTGTCCACGTACTCCTCTTTCGCCAATAAGCATTCGCCGATCTTGTGAAGTGGTCCGTCAGCCGTGAGACCGGCCCAGTTCACGGAGGTGCCGCGCTTGGATGCGCCGCCCTCGGATGCGCCGCCCTCGGAGGCGACGGGCTCGGCGGCGACGGGCTCGGCGGCGACGGGCTCGGATGCGACGGGCTCAGAAGCGACGGGCTCGGAGGCGACGGGGTCGGGGGCGATGGCCGCCGGCGCATTCTTATTCTCCATCGCCGGCAGGGGAGAACTCGTACGGCGGTTGGGTTTTTTTCCTTCGATTTGGAGAAGTTGATGGGACGTGAGAGGCGTGGTTTCTGCGTGAGCGAGAATGAGACGTACTGTGTGCAGAGGGAGGGAGAGAGGGGCTTACGCGTCCTAAATGCGACCCGCATCAACAATGGCACGTCTTCCATGTCCGCACCGCGACACGCGTCAACAATGGCACGTCTTCCACTTCGCACCGCAACACGCGTCCTCGAGTCTAACCCCGGAAATTTAGATATACTCGGGTATACCCTCGAGTCATATACTAGCATTTTTTGTATGCTCAGTTTTCACCTTGAGTGCTAATACTCGGCTAGTGCAATATACTCAGTTTTACCCTCAAGTGGCTGGTCAACGGAGAGTCAACAAATGGGATTAACTAGTTAAATGAGTTATTTAATGTGCAAAAAATTCCGAAAAAGAGTGGCACTTACTCATGGATTCTTTACCACAAATTTCCACTTCTCAAATCATAGATAAATCGTAGATAAATCAAGTTTCACCACAAATTGCCACTTCTCAAATCACCTAGTAGCTATGAAGGTGCATGGTTTTCCATAATAAGCCCTACCCAAAACAGACTTTCCCCAAAACATACTTTGTCCGAATGAGACCATAATTTTCACACTCATGTAGATTTGTATTGCAAATAGTTTGAGGTAGGCCAAGATGGGTTTCATTGTACAAAACACGCATTTTCCATTTTTTAAATCTCATATTTGAATCCCTTAGTCCGTTTACTACTCACTTGCCCTTGGTTTCTTGATACTACTCAGTTTTGCCCTCTCCCTTCACAAACTCTCACGGACGCCCAACATTGCCCCGATTGGTCTAGCCCATGTCACGCGGATCGTGCCCGACGACCGTTGATCGTATGATCTAACGGGCAGGATAACCCCTATCTCTCTCTCTCGGTCGGGGCCACCCCTCTCTCTCTCTCTGTCGTCGGTTAGCTTCACGCAAAGTTTGGTTTTCTCCATTATTTTTCACGAGCTAAATTATAAACTCTTTTTAGGCATTACTTTTCACGCAAAAAATGATAAACCATCACCGATTTGTTGTAGCCATTACTTTTCACGCAAAAAAATGATACACCATCACCCATTTCTTGTACCCATTACTTTTCACGCAAAAAACGATAAATCATCACCGATTTGTTGTAGCCATTACTTTTCACGCAAAAAATGATACACCATCACCCATTTCTTGTAGCCATTACTTTTCACGCAAAAAACGATAAACCATCACCGATTTGTTGTAGCCATTACTTTTCACGCACAAAAATGATACACCATCACCCATTTCGTGTACCCATTATTTTTCACGCAAACAACGATAAATCATCACCGATTTTGTTGTAGCCATTACTTTTCACGCAAAAAATGATAAACCATCACCCATTTCTTGTAGCCATTACTTTCCACGCAAAAAATGATAAACCATCACCGATTTGTTGTAGCCATTACTTTTCACGCACAAAAATGATACACCATGACCCATTTCGTGTAGCCATTACTTTTCACGCAAAAAATGATACACCATCACCCATTTCTTGTACCCATTACTTTTCACGCAAAAAACGATAAACCATCACCGATTTCTTGTAGCCATTACTTTCCTTTTAGGCATTACTTTTCACGGTAAAATGATAAACTATACCCCCACAACGGTCGTCTCCTCCTTAATTTATTGTGTATAAACCCCCACAACGGTCATCTCCTCCTTATTTTATTGTGTAAACCCTACAACGGTCATCTCTCCCTTATAAACACCCACACGGCCATCCCTTGTGTCAATAGGTTCCACCTCTCTCTTCTTTTCGTTCACATACACTTTATCCATTGCCATGGCTTCCACGTCTCGGACGCGGACCGGAAGGGGAAGGGGATCATCATCATTGCCACCACCACCGTCAACACTGCCATTGATCATAGAGGAGTTCTTCATCGTCGTCTATGAAGACCCTTTGGTCAAGAAGGTACGTACGCGTTCCCACATATATGATGCATGTGATTAATTATGGGCATGTTCTAAAAAACCTTTAATTTCAAGGGTTCCCTAATTTCAAATGATCGGCGCTCGATCTCTTTGCAGGAACTCCCAAAAAAATTTGCGGACTATCTTGACGGCAAGGAGCCAGCTAAGGTGTATCTGCGAGCAGCTGACTGCGGTCCTCGTCTCTGGACCGTGGAGGTCCTATTTGACGGACAAGGCCGGATGTACCTCGACAAGGGCTGGGAGAAATTCGCCATCGCGCACGGTGTGGATTTCGGCTGGTTCGTACACTTCAAATATGAAGGCGATGATGTGCTCACGGTGAAGGTGTTCGACGGAACAATGTGCAGGAGGTACTACTACTCGGACGACGAAGATACTGACGATGAAAGCGACGACGACGTGAAGCCATGCATCCATCCCCTTTAGATAATTAAGGGGATTATGACCAAGAATATATATGTAGCTTCATATGCATCGATTTAGAGATCTAGCTATTTTCTATAGGCCTTTTCTATATATTATGCATGTAAAAAATAACATCCCATTTCCACTATTATTCGAGCACCACATCCTCCAAACGATGCCGATGCCGATGCCGATATCGGCATGGTCGGAACGGCTATGCTCGCCACCACTGCTAGGTCAACGTCGGGATGCACAATGTTTAGCATAAGAGTCACTTTAGATTAAGCTGCGAAAACAGTCACGTGCCATGGGCTGAGGCGGCCCCTACAGAGCGGCTCTATATTATATTCTCTAAATAAAATAGACGACCACAGCGGTCATTGGCTGCGGAGGCCCCACAGAGCGGCAATATATAATTTTCTATAAATAAATAGACGACCCACTGGTCATTGGCTGCGGCAGCCCCATAGAGCGGCCCCATTTGTCATTGGCAGCACCACGTATACAATCAGGAAATAAAACGGCCCACGCGTCAGCGGTATATGGATCCACCCGTCAGCACGAGACGGTCAGCGAGGAACTAACCTCACGGTAACGGTAAGGCCTCTGACCTGACGGCAACCCGCGTCTTCGAGGGGTTTCAAACCAGAGGGAGGGGAAAACTGAGGAAAAACTAACGAGCTGGGGAAAACTGAGTACAACTAACGACCCGAGGGCACGAAAATAGAAATCCCTATATTATATTACTTGACCATAGCCATATTCAAAATCAAATCTCAGTCGGGCGGCAAAATCTCCCGCCAATCCTGAAATATTTCGGACGGGTTTTTGAATGGGATAACAAGATAGATCACGATGATAGTAACCGGTATTTAATGTGATGATGATTTGATTTTGCACTCGGCCTTGAACAGAGGTACTAGTACGGTCTCACATTTTTTATCATTATACTTGGACGGTAGCCAAATTCAAAATCTCATAGCGGCAAAACTTCCCGCCCACAAAATACAAAAATTTCACACGCTTCCAAATTCCCATTCTACCCCTGTGGAGATGGCAGCAAAGTCGGTTGGTGGGGGGTATGCCCGTCATTTTTTGGATCACCACCTCCCTAGCCCGGAGACCCTCCCAAAAAAAAATCATTTCCCTCAGACCACCCACCGGAACTTCCCAAGTCCCTCTCTCCCACCTCCACGACCACCGCACCGGAACATCCCCGCCGGACTTCCCTGGTCTACCCGAGCCCTCGCGATCCTCGTCAGCCGGCTGCCTGCCGGAGCCGCTTCATCGACGCCGTCATCAACCGGACCGGATCATCCCCGCCGTACCTCTAAACCATATGCTCATCCAGCGAGTCGACCGCCGGTCGCTTCGAGCCGGAGCCGCTTCGCCGGATCCGTCGTCCACCGCATCGGATCTTGCTCACCGACACCGCTGTGCATGAACCGGATCTGCTTCACCGGCGCCGTGCATGATCTAAACTCTTCTATTGTCGCTTTTCTATTGCTTGCCTGCAAGTTCTTGTTTAATCTTGGGGGAACTCTGTTTGTGCTAACGACGCGCCGTTACGTTTTTGCGGATGAGATGAGTAATCATGAAGTGTAATGGCCGTCTCTCCAACCCCAAGTAGCACATGTAGCGTACTTCATCACCGGATCTATCAACCCCGGGAAGATCTGCTCGTGACTCCCACGCAGTGCTTCTCCTAATGTAAGTCCCTTGTTTTAGCGCCATGTTCTGGGTTCAGATGCTTGTTTGTCTGAAGCTCTTTTAGTTCATTCCTAGCTATGACCGTAACACGTTGCTATTTTCTACTTCATTGCTAACTTTAAGCGATTGAACATTTTGGTTTGCATTCCTCGCTCCGTAGATGTAGCCATCATAACTTCTATCTTGCTCGGTCATTGTTCCAAAAATTATAGGTATTATAGTAACATCCTCGCTATTATTTAGTTCATGGCCAATTTTAAGTAATTGCACATGTTGGTTCGCATTCCCGCTCTATAGCTTTTGGCATCGTAACTTCTATATTTGGTTTACATTCCTCGCTCCGTAGATCTAGTCATCATAACTTTATCTTGCTCGGTCGTTGTTACAAAAATTATGGCCTCGCTACTATGTTGTTTGTGCCAATTTTTTACTCCATGAACATGTTGGCTTGCATTCCCTGTACTACGGGTGATGCCATTGTTTTGTATCTAGTTCATTGTAAGCTAACAAAGTAAGGACTTAGTTTGGCATGCTATCACTCTACTATCTAGCCTCGTAGTACAAATAAACTTGTCATACTACTAGATAATAATTTTGCGTGCCATCTTGTTCTTCAAAAGCTGCATTATTGACTTGTTTCTCTGACTTGGCATGACGCTCACATATGGAAAGCTGAACATATTGGTTTGCATTTCCTCTTATACAAGTTCACAGGTGATCCCACTATATTTTGTATCTGGTCCATGCTAAGCTCCAGCATTAGCTATCCTCTATGTGTTGCTCATTACAAGTTTATATCCCGAAACATCTTGATTTGCATCCCCTTCACTATAAGTTCAGGAGTATTATTTAGTTCACGGCCAAAATTAAGTAATTGCACTTGGCACATGTTGGTTCACATTCCCTCCTCTTTAGCTTTTGCCATCGTAACTTCTATTTTTGGTTTACATTCCTCGCTTCTGTAGATGTAGCCATCATAACTTCATCTTGCTCGGTCGTTGTTACAAAATTTATAGCTCTGCTACTATGTTGTTCATGCCAATTTTGTACTCCCCGAACATGTTGGTTTGCATGGGACTCGACGAGTAGTAAGTCCGTTGTTTCATTCTAACATGCTCTGTTATATTGGTTGTTGGTATGCGGCATGCACTCTTTGTTTGCTTATTGTGCGCATTACAATGATCTTGTTATAACGACGAAATGATGAGTTCCAAATTCTTTGGCAAACAATATTGCAGTGTCTTTGCGTTTCCATTGTTGTCTGTCTTAACTTGTAATGTCTTTGTTTCGGATATAGGTGCTGCATGGACAACTTAAAAGATTGCTCGGATCGCTTCATTGTATTGCTAGGTTTAATTACCATTCAATTTCTCTGGGTTCTGTAATATTTTTTCAAAGCCTTGCAGCCGATGTAATATTTAGTTAGTTTTTATAGTTCTTTCGCGCATTTTTTCTTTGGTGCTTGTGGTAAGTGAGGCTATCCGACAGAAATCAATGCTGCGTAAATATTCTCAGTATCTAAATCACGAATTCCCATCCCTTAAACGGCCCAATTAAGCGAAATCACATACGTGCCGGCCCGCAAAATCCTAAAGCGCCTTTTACGCCGGCATATAAACAACAACTAAACAGGCTGGCCCACTTACTTATTGGGCCAGCCCACTTGATTAACTGTGGACCCCACACTTTTATTGGGCCGGCCCACTTGCTTTAAGGTGGACCCCACCCACTACTGGGCCGGCCCACTAACTAGTTGGGCCAGCCCAATTGCTTTTGTGGTGGTCCCCACATACTAAACGGGCCGGCCCTTTAAGACGAAAGTGGGACCCACTTGTGTTTTTGGCCCGGCCCACTAGCGTGTTGGGCCGGCCCACTTGCTCTATGGTGGACCCCACATACTAAATGGGCCGGCCCTTTTACAGGAAAGTGGGACCCACCTGTGTTTTTGGCCCGGCCCACTAGCGTGTTGGGCCGGCCCACTTGCTATACGGTGGACCCCACATACTAAATGGGCCGGCCCTTTAACCGGAAAGTGGGACCCACCAGCGTTTTGGCCCGGCCCACTATCTTGTTGGGCCGGCCCACTTGCTATATGGTGGACCCCACATACTAAATGGGCCGGCCCTTTAGCAGGGAAGTGGGACCCACCAGAGTTTTTTTGGCCCGGCCCACTATCTTGTTGGGCCGGCCCACTCGCTCTATGGTGGACCCCACATGCTAAATGGGCCAGCCCTTTAACAGGAAAGTGGGACCCACCTGTGTTTTTGGCCGGCCCACTATCTTGTTGGGCCGGCCCACTTGCTATATGGTGGACCCCACATACTAAATGGGCCGGCCTTTTAACAGGAAAGTGGGACCCACATGCTAATTGGGCCGGCCCACTAACTTCTTGGGCCGGCCCACTTGCTTTAATGTGGACCCCACTTTGTAAATGGGCCGGCCCGATAACAGGAAAGTGGGACCCACATGTCTTGTGGGCCGGCCCTTTTGCCTGTTGACCGGTCAAATGAGTGCATTCGGCCTGGCCCACATGCTTAGTGGGCCGGCCCATTAAAGTTTTGACCAGTCAACCTTAGAGGTTAGGCCCAGCCCAGCTATATAGTTGACCGGTCAAACTAAGTCAGCTGGCCCGGCCCGCAAACTTAATGGGCCGGCCCGCTTAAGACGTGGCAGGCCTCGTGTGGGCCTACCATCTACCACGGGGTTTCCGCCGGTTAACGCCGTTAGCTGCCAGTTAACGGCGTCTGCCACGTGTCGGCTTGCATGACGTCGGCAGTCAACGGGCTCCCGGAAACACTTGGGCAACGGTCCGATTTTACGTGGCGGAAGGGCGCCCAAGCGCGACGGACCGAAAAAATCGTCGTAGGACTTTGCCTGACGCAGTTTCCACAACAGAACCCATATCGTCGGGTTAGGCCCATAGGCGACGAAAAATACCCCTTAGCGGACGATTTTGAGACGTTGTCTATCAGAACTTTTCTTGTAGTGTCAACTGGATCTTGCTCTGGTTAGTATTTGGATTATAATTATCATTTACAAATAGAAATATCTTTTTATTTCACACATTACTTGGGAATGTATGCTGAGAATTTTCTCCCTTTTGTTCATAGATTCACAAAAGTATGCATTGCATGACTCACAGATTATTGTATTAGACATAAATTGAAATTATTATACTTGTCCTGGGCTCCTACCATCTGACCAATTCATTCCCGCTTCCTTTTCTCATATTTCGATTTTTTAAGTGTATCCCGATGAGTCTTTCCTTTTTCTTGTCTCAAATCGCTACTTGCTTCATTAAATCAGTTTACTTATCACAATCTTTTCGTTGTTCATAGCTCATGTTCAGATAGATCTAAAACTTGAACCGTAAATTATTTCGAGGAGGGTCTATTGTGAGGGTTGTAGCTGTATGAAATAGGGTTAGTACGACTTCAGCATCATAGTCGTTGTACTGGTGGTAGCAACAATGATTCGCCACACAGGTGCCGGTGGCTATGTCTCTCTAAAATGATGTGTATGCCGCTCGATTCCTGAGCCCTTCTTGGTTATTTCATTAATTGGATAAAATATCAGGCCATGTGTGAATCTTTATGGTCAATTGCAGTCCCATGGAGTACTTATTTTATAGAGTTATGATATACGTTGCATATTAGTTTTGTGGCATACAATCTGCCCATCACAATTTTGTTCGAATGGCAGGAGGATAATATTTAGGAAGGTTTTGGTAGTTTAAACATCTGCAAGATGATATTTAAATGTATGTAATAAATAATTTTGTGTGTGCCTGCTAACATGTTTGATATATGAAATTCAGGACATCGAGCAAGAGTCTATTACTAAATTTGCAGGTTTGATTATTTTGTGTCATGAAACGACATCTAGATAGTTTTTCCGGAGATGTTATGATAGTCTGCGGCTATGTCACATATTAGTACCGCTATTGATTTCAAGGGGAGAAGCATATGAACAAGGTAATCACTATTGATTTCAAAGGAAAGCAGGTGCCATTCTTCACCACTATAGATGGTTAGTTTGTTATCTCAGCCAGAGCCAGTGATTCCTCATAATATTTCTGATGGCATTTACGGAAATCGGATTGTACTATGCAATACATGCTAGCTACAAGCTTACTGCCTGATTAGTAATTCAAAAGTTTGTTATGTAGTTTTAGATACAACCTATAATTGTTCCTACAAAGTATCGTACCAGCAACAGTCCTAAGCATCTTGTGCTATCTTGTGAAGGGAGCACCTAGCCAGGCTGTGTAGAACCTCAATCTGATGATGGGTCTGCCTGAGAACACGGGGCTGCAATATCAGCCCCTCTTAGATTCATTTGCTTCTCCGATTTCATACATCGTTCTGACGACAAGATATATACTTCCTATGTCCAATAAAGGATGTCTCAACTTCGTCCAAATCATGTCCAGGTTTACTTTGGTTTTATTTGTATAACTCAATGTTTACCAGTGAACTTCCCAAACGACTTCTTACAAATCGATTATCAAATGTGTTTCTCTGTCTTTGTTTACTTCCTTTCTTGCTAAGGACACATAAAAATTCTGCAAGCTTGATATACCCCCAAGCTTGCTAGCGTAAAAGTTGGACCATAGCCTCATTACATAATTTTCCGCTCATTCTTGTCTGCTGGGTCACCCATTGTGCGACACATACTACGTGGTTTTAGGTTTGCAAGGCTAAACCATTATCCGGTGAAGACCATCAGTGATCAGAACTATAGGACCAACCCTGCTTGTGTCATGTATAATTGTTATCACCAGATTTTGGCCAAATCAAGACATGGGCCGTAATTGAGATGGGCTTGGAGGATATACATGTGGAGTGTCTCTGAAGCGGCCTTGCACAAGAGTTTGGGCTAGATTGCCCATGTATCTGTATATTATGGTAGATTAGAATTAAGAGATAGAGTTTAGCTCGTACACGGTTAGGTATATTCCAAAGATAGAAAGTCTACGGATTATAAATATGTACCTAGGGTTATTGAGAAAGGAGGACAATCACGTTCACAACAAACACAATCTAGGCGCATCACCACCCCTTGTTTCGAGGGTTTCTCCCGGGTAAGCATCATGCTGCCTAGATCGCATCTTGCGATCTAGGCAGTATAGGTTTATTCGTTATCTGGTGTTCCTCGTACTGAAGCCTTTTTGATGGCGAGTAACACTACTTATCGTAGATGTTTTGGGGCTTGCATCGTTGTTGTTCTGATATGCTTGCTTAGCTATGCCACCCCTCGATATCTAGCCGTCCTTACACCTATCTTAGGTGTAGGGGCGGCATCTTGCTTCATCTTTATTTAGTAGATTTGATCTGTTATAGTTGCTCCTTGTTCTGCAAGGATTAGTTTGATATCCGTATGGTTAGGCCTTGCAAACGGGTTGAACGATCCGGTAGTGCGCTAGGTATGGCTTACTGATCCTAGAAGGGGTGTTCCGGGAATCGACTCCACGTTGGTTTTTAGGCCTCTTTTAGGGTTAGTTTTCCATCATCTTTCGTATCTGCTAGGCTCAACTACGTGTAGGATGTTCCGGTTATACGGTGAAAACCCTAAACTGTCGCAGATCGTTTTAGCTCAGTATAATGAAGCAGGACACCCATGTTATTGCAAGATCTAACATGAACCATGGGTCAATCGGCTGTTTGAGCCGATGAGCAGGGTAACCTGAGAGCCGATCGAGGCTCATTTAATGTTTACGTGTCTACCATGCGGGAAACTAATCGAAGCGATCCAACACCTCCACGACCAGGTATAGGTCGGGTGGCACGCCCTTGCGACCGTCGGGACGTGTGCCGGAGCATTGCGGGACGACGACGAGGGACCGGGGCCCACCGGCGGTCTTGGAAGCCTCCCGGCTCTTCGTGTTGCTCGCCGCCGCTCGCCGGTGGGTTTTGGCGAGGCAACACATTCTGGCACGCCCGGTGGGACAATCTGCAACAACCATGTCAACATCTGCAGCTGAGATGTCAGGCGAACCAGTCAAGTACGAAGATCTGCCTGAAGAGCACAAGAAGAAGTATGATGAGCTTAAAGCACTATTCGAAGCCGATCTCATCGGCTCTTTCGAAAAAACCCGTTCACATGGCATTAGGTTCAAAGGATTCACACCCGAAGGCGTGCTCGATGGAGTAGATCTGTCTCTTCCTTCGGAGGAGCGCACTAGAGCCCTGCGCCAGGAAACCAATTATATGGTGGCTCATTCTCTACATCGTCATTCTGAGAGCCTGGTGAACGCTTTCGAGCGTGTCGCGCTCCGTGTGGTTCAGGAAATCATGAAGCATCAGTATTCTCCTTCAGGACCTGCCCTAGGGACGCACCAAGGAGAATTACCGTTCCACACCAGACCGCAACTGCCATACACGCTTGTGGCTCCACAGCAACCAGGTTCACCGGCATACGTCGTCTACAAGGTTGGAGGTGATCCTGGCGATTACCAATTCCTGTATGAGCCGCCCAAAGAGATCCCACATGGATACGTGTGCACATATGTGCCGGACTGCAACAACTGGGTGCACACGAACCAGATTGCAGCAGGAGGGATCGCTGGAGCAGGAGGAAGTTCTGGAGAAGACGTTGAGAAACAGGCGTGGCTAGCTAAATATGCCACCGGAACGAGTCATGAAAGCTCAACCCCTGCAGCTCATATCATGGATCAAATCAGTGCAATCCTAAGAGACCAGTTTGGCATCCTGCCAAAGAGGAGAACAATCGGCTATTCCAAGCCGTATCCCAACGAATATGACCTGATCCCGCTGCCACCTAAGTATCGGCTCCCTGACTTCACAAAGTTCAGTGGATCGGAAGGGTCTAGCTCAATCGAGCATGTGAGCCGATATTTGGCGCAGTTGGGCATGGTTTCAGCATCTGACCCGCTACGTGTAAGGTTCTTTGCGCAATCTCTCACGGGTCCAACTTTTGGGTGGTACACCTCGTTGCCACCAGACTCAGTTCGGACATGGAAGCAGCTGGAAGAGCAGTTTCATGTACAATACCACTCAGAAGCTACTGAAGCTGGCATTGCCGATCTGACGCAGGTGCGGCAAAGGCGGGGAGAGACGGTGTGCGAGTACATTCAGCGTTTCGAAGCTGTCAAGAACCGATGTTATTCGGTTCGTTTAACCGAAAAAAACGATCGAGCCGGCGGTGGCGGGCCTCGCAGCGCCACTCAAGGATCTGACTTTCCAAGTGGAGTACAATTCACTGGCACACATGGTTCAGAAGTTAACATTATATGAACAGCGCCACCCAGAATTGTACCAAGACAAGTTCAAGCGCCCGATAGGCCTGGTCGAGGCAGATGAAGTTGAAGACGCTGCAGAAGATCAGGAAGTCGCCGTGGCTGAATGGGCTCGGGGGCGTACCCGTGTCCCGCAAATGGGTGAAACAACCGGGGCCTGCAAAAGGGTTTGACTTTGATATAAGCAAAGCCGAGCAGATTTTCGATTTGCTGCTGAAGGAAAAACAGTGAAGTTACCCGAAGGCCATAAAATCCCTACGGTGCAAGAGTTGAACGGGAGACCATACTGCAAATGGCATCACACGTTCACCCACGCCACCAACGACTGCAAAGTGTTGCATGGACAGATTCAAATGGCGATAGAACAAGGCCGATTAATCTTTGGTCAGTTTGCCATGAAAGTGGACATGCAACCGTTTCCTGGCGTCAACATGGTGGAGCTCAACCATGCCATGAAGCGCCAGCCGGGTTTCTCTTTCGAGATCAACATGGCAGGGCCTGTAGACTGCCATGGTAAAGATAAAGAGGAGAGCAGTCACTCCCGTGGCAAGGATAAGAAGGAGGCCGATCCACGCGACCGGCCCCAATATGATAACAGACGGTACCTCACCGAGGAAGAAGTGAGAAGCGTGCGGTACCAACGACCACTCTCCGCGCATCTCCTTAACAAATATGAGTATCAGTATGACCGACGTCGGCGGTACGACATAGATGACGACAGATATCGTCGGTCTGATGCAGACAACAGAAAACATCGTCGATATGACAGAGACGATGAAGGATATGAACGCCGCGCTAAAGGGAGATCAAGGGAGCAGGAAGACATGGACAGACACTGGGATTGTCCTTTCTTTAAGCACTGCTGGGACCCAGGAATGAACCGATTGCCCACAATCGACAACTGCCCAGAATGCAGACAGCAGAGGAAGGGCACAAGTGAGGTTTCAGTGTTCAAGCGTCTAGGGCCTCTCATACCTCAGAATAAACGAGCTGAGTCCTCTCAAGATGAAGACTTCGAGGAGTCAGAAGAAGAAGAAGATAGGTACCACCGACCAAGGTGGTGCCCTGATGGACTCAGTCATTCCCAGAAGCGCAGGGTGCAGCGGCTACGTAACTTGGAGGAAGCCGAAGCGCAGTACCTGTACACGTTGAGGAAAGCACGGCCCGATCTGGCCGTGAAGATTCAGCAAACATTGGAGACGGAGGCGCGGCCACAGAAGAAAGAATGGCGCCCCAAGCAGACAAAAGCCGATGCTGGGGCATCGGCTGACACAAATATGGTGTTTATACTGCCATCGGAGTTTCATGCTCCGAGAACTGAAGAAGTGCCAGTAGCACAGTTTGACTGCGGTCCACGGCCAGTTATCTTTGAGAAGCCACGAGAAAGGAGCTACAGACACTTGAAGGCCCTGTACCTGAGAGGTTATATCAATGGGCAGCCTATCAACAAGATGTTGGTCGACACGGGAGCGGCAGTCAATATAATGCCATACTCCATGCTACGGCGTTTGGGACGCTCTAACGAAGATCTGATCAAGACCAACGTCACACTAAGCGATTTCAACGGCCAAGCATCAGAAGCACAAGGCGTTTTGAACGTGGATCTAACCATAGGCCAGAAAACCATCCCTACGTCGTTCTTCATCGTCGATAGCAAGAGCACCTACGCTGTCCTGCTAGGGAGGGATTGGATTCACGCTAACTGCTGCATTCCATCTACGATGCACCAATGCCTGATACAGTGGGATGGAGATGAAGTGGAGGTCGTTCACGCAGAGGACTCGATCGAGATCTCACTAGCTGGCATGAACATTTGGGATGCAGACGATCAAGAGCCGATCTCTGGAATTATTTTGGACGGCTGTGAGCGCATTGAAGCGTCAAAAAACGGGGTGAGGCTGGTCTTATCCACTGGCCTGACAGAGTAGCAAGACCCAAGTCAGTAGACGTGCGTGGCAAGGCCGATCCCTGCGATCGGCCCCAAAAAATAAAAAGCAATGATCTCACCTCAAGCATGTCACGTAGCCAGAATAAAGCACAGCATCAAGCTAGCAGGTGGAGCCGATGTTCAGGTACAATTCCTGGAACTGGATTACTAGAAAGCCGATATCTTCAATTACGTGAAAGATTCGGCTCGGGGGGCACCTAAATGGATGAGATCCAAGGCCATGAAGTATGTTCCCAGGGGTTGTCAACGACCAGCATCGCAAGAAATATTCGCGAGAAACATTTCCCAAGTATATGGGATGATGGACAGTGAGACATGGAGGCCGATACATGAAATCGGCCAAATTAAAAAAAAATGTATACAAAACAACAGGAGACAAGGTATAGCCGATGCACAGACATCGACTTTAGAATAAAAAGCCGATGTGCAGCCATCGACTCAAGAGTTATAAACTGTTACAAGCAAAGGTACAAGCTCAATTAAGCAGTTATCAGGGTACATAGAGAAGCTCTACTGAAGGAATGCCTCAAGAGCATGGAGGGCGTCAGCACGGACACGATCCACCTCGGCGATCTCGGCCTCATCGTCTTCGTCCTTTCATGTCACCAGCTGCTTGTTCAGGGCACGTATTTCGGCCAGATCAGTCTTCAGTTCAGCTTTGAGGCCTTCTGCTTCCACGTGGGAGTGGGCAATTAGGGCTTCCTTATCTCGGATGAGCTGTTTGGTTGCCCGGACCCTCTCTTCAAGGTCCTCCAACTCCTTTCGCAAGGTCTCAAGTTCAGCAGTACTGACAGAGGTGTCAGTTTTGGCATCCAGAGTTGCCTTCTTCTCATTAAGCCGCTGACATTTGTCTGCAATATCGGCTTTCAAAGGAAGCTGGGCATGGCGTAGACCGATTCTCTGATGAGCCAATTTCACCCTTGACCTGTAGGCAGACAAAGTCACGACTGTCCAGAGTTTCACCTGCAACGTCACCGGGAGATGAGGCTGGACGTCTTCAAGGATGCTCTTCACTTCGTCAGGGTTTTCAACCAATGTCTCAATTGAGGAGGAGAGCAGGGCCTGCAGATGCTGGAGTTGACTATGTGTAGCGCTGGGGCCTGGCTCTTCACTGGCTTTAGATATAGCTGGTTCGATGGATTCAGGGTCGAACGTCAGTAAGCTTGAAAGGTCATGACCCTGACAAACGACAAGAACAATGTCAGTATATAGCGAGAGAAAGGTAAAGCTAAGTAAAGGGAGTGTACCTCTCCTAAGACCAGAGGAACGGCCGATGAAGAGGTGATCGGCGCTTGTATTTCTGTTGTGGGCTTGGCCAAGGTGGCAACCTTGTCAGCTACACTGTCAGGAGTTGTTAGGTCCAGGATGGCGGATGGCATCAATACTTCCTCGACTTCCCCACTGGAGGTGTCATCGGTCTGCAGAGGAAGTGGTTAGCCGTTAAGAACAGCAGCAGGTTAGCATGAAACATGAGCCAAGGAGAATATGTAGAGTAATTACATCCAAAACTTCCTGGTTTGATGAAGAGGTTTGCGGTTCCTTGCGAGCTCTCTTGATACATCGGCTCTTTGTGCGTAATCCGCCCTGCCCTGCTTTGATCGGAGCTTGGGAAGCAGCAGGTTCAGGAGCTGACCTTTTCTTGGAAGCCGATGGTGGCAAGTCTGGCTAGCTCTGCGTGGTGGTTTTCTCAGAGTTGCCCGAGCTCGAGTCCCCTCGACTGGACTGTGTCCCCTCGCTGGAGTTTTCTTCAGTAGAAGTCTGTAAAAGAAATGCAAGCATGATTGCAGAAGCCTAGAAAGATGGATGAAATCAGCCAGGGCAGGGGTTAGCTTACGTGCAAACTTTCTTGGGCTGGAGTAGGGTTTTGGCGCTTCAAGGTCTTCCTGGCAGCTACTTTCCTCACTGCTGTTCTCGCCTTAGCTGAGGCTCGGGGGGCAGCTGGCCTAGAAGATGCTCTACTCTTGGAAGCCGATTTTTGTGGAATCGGCTGGCTCTGCATCACGACCTTTTTCAAGGGTGGTGAGTTTTTGCAGAAGAGGACCACCGGAGCTGGTGGGAGGAAGTTGAAAGGGGAGCCGTCATCATGTACAGGTTCTGGACCATCTTGTTGCTGCAAGAAGATAGAGCAGGATTATAAAAGGAAAGAAATCGTTGTGAGCCACTTCAACAAAATTTGTGAGTAATGGTACCTGTTCTGCAGGGATGTCATATTCAGCATCAATTTGTTTCAGCAACGGTCCTAGAGCTCTCCTGAAGGCATGAGTCTTCCACATTGGCCACCAAGTCTCAAAACCATCGGTTGATGAGGTGAAAGAGAGGTTGTGAGGAATTGGGATGGTTAGAGCGTCAAAGAATAAGTAACACCTCTGACCCGTGAGGACATCGGGCAGATCAGCTCTGCTCTCTGTTAAGTGGTGGAGGAAGAAATGAGGAGACACCTGCCCAAGACCAAATTGTCGGGCTGCTACGACCGGCTGGTAAGACTCATAACCAGGTTTGATGATCCTGTTTGAGGTGCTCATGCCAACTGGAAGGAAGCAGGGACAGATCATGATGGAATACAATTGCCGAGTGCTGGCGTCATCGGCAAAGCTGTCTAGCCTGAAGGAGACTGGATTTTTGAAATTTTCAGACTCCGTATAGGGAAAGAAGAGAGGATTGTCCAGGCCTTGGTGGAAAATTCTGAACCACTCCGATGCTTCCTTGAGGGTCAGTCTACTACCTGGAAGGCTATATAGAGCTTGGCCGTAGTTGGTGCACCGGATTGGCTTCCCGTTAATATCTGGAAAGGTGCAAGTGGCCAGAGGTGGAAAGTTTGGGACATGATTCTGGAAATACAGTTGAGCCCATAGTTCAATAAACCACCAGGGACCTCCTGTTTTGACTGTCTTTTGGGAAAACAGTTTGACAGACATTAGTTGGAGATATCGATAGACTTCTCCAAGGAACAGTTTGCCAATGCCCAGCTGCGTGCCTCTGGCAAGTTCATAGGCCAAGGAGAGATAGTTCTTGGTTGGAGCGAGTGAAGGGCCACAGAATATGAAGTGTTCCAACCAGAAATTCAGGAAGGCTGTGTGTTCTTTCTCTGTTACAGGGCCTTTGTTTTTCATATGGCGTCGGAGATAAGCACCCCAGTTTGTGCACTCTGTTTTGGAAGAGAGTGTGAAAGGGACCTTTGGCAGCATAAAAGCAAAAGGGCTTGGGGATGCGATGTCTAGACCAGTGATCATGGCCACGTCTAGCAGTGTTGGTGTCATGGGGCCATGGCCAAACATGAAGCAATTTAAAGCATTAGACCAAAAGTAGCCGATGGTTTTCAGAAGGTTTTCATGTTTCTCAAGTGGAGACAGTGATAAAGCTAAAGCATCGGCTATTCCTATGGTTTCCCAGGTGGCTTGGTGGGTTTTGGATATTCTATTGTACCATGAAACCCAATCTTCAGGAGGATTAGGCCAGGCTCGTAAGTGATACGTCTCCGACGTATCGATAATTTCTTGTGTTCCATGCCACATTATTGATGATATCTACATGTTTTATGCACACTTTATGTCATATTCGTGCATTTTCTGGAACTAACCTATTAACAAGATGCCGAAGTGCCGGTTGTTGTTTTCTCGCTGTTTTTGGTTTCAGAAATCCTAGTAAAGAAATATTCTCGGAATTGGACGAAATCAACGCCCAGGTTCCTATTTTGCCCGGAAGCATCCAGAACACACGAGAACCGCCAGAATGGGGGCACAGGGCCACCAAACCCTTGGCCGGCGCGGCCAAGGGGGGCCGTGCCCCCCTATAGTGTGGGCCCCCCAGAAGTCCTCCGAGGCTGCCCTTCCGCCTATTTAAAGCCTCCGTCGCGAAAACCCTGATAGGTTCGACGAAACCCACAGAAACCTTCCAGAGCCGCCGCCATCGCGAAGCCAAGATCTGGGGGACAGGAGTCTCTATTCCGGCATGCCGCCGGGACGGGGAAGTGCCCCCGGAAGGCTTCTCCATCGACACCGCTGCCATCTCCACCGCCATCTTCATCACCGCTGCTTGCTCCCATGAGGAGGGAGTAGTTCTCCATCGAGGCTCGGGGCTGTACCGGTAGCTATGTGGTTAATCTCTCTCCTATGTACTTCAATACAATAATCTCATGAGCTGCCTTACATGATTGAGATTCATATGATGATGCTTGTAATCTAGATGTCATTATGCTAGTCAAGTGAGTTTTACTCATGTGATCTCCGGAGACTCCTTGTCCCACGTGTGTAAAGGTGACGAGTGTGTGCACCGTGTGGGTCTCTTAGGCTATATTTCACGGAATACTTATTCACTGTTATGAATGGCATAGTGAAGTGCTTATTTATATCTCTTTATGATTGCAATGTATTTTGTATCGCAATTTATCTATGTGCTACTCTAGCAATGTTATTAAAGTAGTTTTATTCCTCCCGCACGGTGTAATGGTGACAGGTGTGTGCATCCGTGTTAGTACTTGGTTTATGCTATGATTATGATCTCTTGTAGATTATGAAGTTAACTATTGCTATGATAGTATTGATGTGTATTATTCCTCCTACATAGCATGAAGGTGACGAGTGTGCATGCTATGTTAGTACTTGGTTTAGTCGAATTGATCTTTCATGCACTCTAAGGTTATTTAAATATGAACATTGAATTGTGGAGCTTGTTAACTCCGGCATTGAGGGTTCGTGTAATCCTACACAATGTGTTCATCATCCAACAAGAGTGTAGAGTATGCATTTATCTATTCTGTTATGTGATCAAAGTTGAGAGTGTCCACTAGTGAAAGTCCAATCCCTAGGCCTTGTTCCTAAATATCGCTATCGTTGCTTGTTTCTTGTTTTCTTTGCGTTACTACTCGCTGCAATACTACCACCATCAACTACACGCCAGCAAGCTATTTTCACGGCACCGTTGCTACTGCTCATACTTATTCATACCACCCGTATTTCACTATCTCTTCGCCGAACTAGTACACCTATTAGGTGTGTTGGGGACACAAGAGACTTCTTGCTTTGTGGTTGCAGGGTTGCATGAGAGGGATATCTTTGACCTCTTCCTCCCCGAGTTCGATAAACCTTGGGTGATCCACTTAAGGGAAACTTGTTGCTGTTCTACAAACCTCTGCTCTTGGAGGCCCAACACCGTCTACGAGGAAAAGGAGGGGCGTAGACATCAAGCTATTTTCACGGCGCCGTTGCCGGGGAGGAAAGGTAAAAGGTACTCACACTCCGGATCTCGGCTACTAAGCTATTTTCGCCGTTGTAAGTACTCGAAGCTATTTCCTTTAGATCCTGCAATTGCATCTTTTTGTTTCTTGTTTACACTAGTTTGGCATAATGGACAAGAATGAGCTTCTTATTCTATTTCCTAATTTAAAACATGGATTGTTTGATGCGAAAATTAAAAAACCTATGGATTTTTTTTTTGAACTGGAAACCTATGGATTTTTATTTGCATGTTGGTAGTAATATTAGTATGAACGCTTTGTACACCATTGTTGATAATAATATAGAAAGTTCTAAGCTTGGGGAAGCTGGTTTTCATGATCTTTTTAGTCCCCCAAGCATTGAGGAGAAAATTTACTTTGATGATACTTTGCCTCCTATATTTGATGATGAGAATAATAATGATAGCTACTTTGTTGAATTTGCTCCCACTACAACTAATAAAATTTATTATGCCTATGTGGAGAGTAATAATTTTATGCATGAGACTCATGATAAGAATGCTTTATGTGATAATTATATTGTTGAGTTTGCTCATGTTGCTACTGAAAGTTATTATGAGAGAGGAAAATATGGTTGTAGAAATTTTCATGTTACTAAAATGCCTCTCTATGTGCTGAAATTTTTGAAGCTACACTTGTTCTATCTTCCTATGCTTGTTACTTTGCTCCTCATGAACTTGTTTATTTACAAGATTCCTATGCATAGGAAGCATGTTAGACTTAAATATGTTTTCGATTTGCTTCTTGATGCTCTCTTTTGCTTCAAATACTATTTCTTGCAAGTGCATCATTAAAACTGCTCGAGCCCATCTTAACGGCTATAAAGAAAGAACTTCTTGGGAGATAACCCATGTGTTATTTTGCTACAGTACTTTGTTTTATATTTGTGTCTTGGAAGTTGTTTACTACTGTAGCAACCTCTCCTTATCTTAGTTTTGTGTTTTGTTGTGCCAAGTAAAGTCGTTGATAGAAAAGTTCATACTAGATTTGGATTACTGCGCGAGAAACAGATTTCTTGCTGTCACGAATCTGGGCCTAATTCTCTGTAGGTAACTCAGAAAATTATGCCAATTTACGTGAGCGATCCTCGGATATGTACGCAAGTTTCATTCAATTTGAGCATTTTCATCCGAGCAAGTCCGGTGCCATTTTAAAATTCTTCTTTACGGATTGTTCTGTTTTGACAGATTCTGCCTTTTATTTCGCATTGCCTCTTTTGCTGTGTTGGATGGATTTCTTTGTTCCATTGACTTCCAGTAGCTTTGGGCAATGTCCAGAAGTGTTAAGAATGATTGTGTCACCTCTGAACATGTGAGTTTTTGATTATGCACTAACCCTTTAATGAGTTTGCTTTGAGTTTGGTGTGGAGGAAGTTTTCAAGGGTCAAGAGAGGAGGATGATATACTATGATCAAGAAGAGTGAAGAGTCTAAGCTTGGGGATGCCCCCGTGGTTCATCCCTGCATATTTCAAGAAGACTCAAGCATCTAAGCTTGGGGATGCCCAAGGCATCCCCTTCTTCATCGACAAATTTATCAGGTTCCTCCCTTGAAACTATATTTTTATTCGGTCACATCTTATGTACTTTACTTGGAGCGTCTGTTTGTTTTTGTTTATGTTTGAATAAGTTCATCATGCTTGTGTGGGAGAGAGACACGCTCCGCTGGTTCGTATGAACACATGTGTTCTTAGCTCATAATATTCATGGCGAAGTTTCCTCTTCGTTAAATTGTTATATGGTTGGAATTGGAAAATGCTACATGTAGTAATTGCTATAATGTCTTGGGTAATGTGATACTTGGCAATTTTTGTGCTCATGTTTAAGCTCTTGCATCATATACTTTGCACCTATTAGTGAAGAAATACATAGATCTTGCTAAAATTTGGTTTGCATAATTGGTCTCTCTAAGGTCTGGATAATTTCTAGTAAAGAGTTTGAACAACAAGGAAGACAGTGTAGAGTTTTATAATTTTTACAATATGTCTTTTATGTGAGTTTTGCTGCACCGGTTCATCCTTGTGTTTGTTTCAAATAGCCTTGCTAGCCTAAACCTTGTATCGAGAGGGAATACTTCTCATGCATCCAAATCCTTGAGCCAAACAACACTATGCCATTTGTGTCCACCATACCTACCTACTACATGGTATTTCCTGCCATTCCAAAGTAAATTGCTTGAGTGCTACCTTTAAACAATTCAAAATTTATCACCTCTGATTTGTGTCAATGTTTTATAGCTCATGAGGAAGTATGTGGTGTTTATCTTTCAATCTTGTTGGGCAACTTTCACCAATGGACTAGTGGCTTCATCCGCTTATCCAATAATTTTGCAAAAAGAGCTGGCAATGGGATTCCCAGTCCCAAATTAATTAACAAAAGTAGACACTCCTCCATGGTATGTGATTGTTGGACGGCACCCGAAGGATTCGGTTAGCCATGGCTTGTGTAAGCAAAGGTTGGGAGGAGTGTCATCATAATAAAACTAAAATAAAAAAGGCACTCCTTCATGGTATGAGATTGTTGGCGGGCACCCGAGGATTCGGTTAGCCATGGTTTGTGAAAGAAAGGTTGGAAGGAGTGCCACCCAAAAATAAAATAAAATGGGAGCCGCTCTTTGAAGGTTTGCCTGGCAAGGGGGTTAGAGTACCCGCTACCATTCGTTGACAACAACATACACCTCTCAAAACTTTATTTTTATGCTCTCTTTATGTTTTCAAAATAAAAGCTCTAGCACAAATATAGCAATCGATGCTTTCCTCTTCGAAGGACCATTCTTTTACTTTTATTGTTGAGTCAGTTCACCTATTTCTCTCCATCTCAAGAAGCAAACACTTGTGTGAACTGTGCATTGATTCTTACATACTTGCATATTGCATTTGTTATATTGCTTTGCATTGACAATTATCCATGAGATATACATGTTATAAGTTGAAAGCAACCGCTGAAACTTCATCTTCCTTTGTGTTGCTTCAATGCCTCTACTTTGAATTATTGCTTTATGAGTTAACTCTTATGCAAAACTTATTGATGCTTGTCTTGAAGTGCTATTCATGAAAAGTCTTTGCTATATGATTCACTTGTTTACTCATGTCATATACATTGTTTTGATCGCTGCATTCACTACATATGCTTTACAAATAGTATGATCAAGGTTATGATGGCATGTCACTCCAGAAATTATCTTTGTTATCGTTTTACCTGCTCGGGACAAGCAGAACTAAGCTTGGGGATGCTGATACGTCTCCGACGTATCGATAATTTCTTGTGTTCCATGCCACATTTGGATGATATCTACATGTTTTATGCACACTTTATGTCATATTCGTGCATTTTCTGGAACTAACCTATTAACAAGATGCCGAAGTGCCAGTTGATGTTTTCTGCTGTTTTTGGTTTCCGAAATCCTAGTAAAGAAATATTCTCGGAATTGGACGAAATCAACGCCTAGGTTCCTATTTTGCCCGGAAGCATCCAGAACACACGAGAACCGCCAGAGAGGGGGCACAGGGCCACCAAACCCTAGGCCGGCGCGGCCAAGGGGGGGCGCGCCCCCCTATAGTGTGGGCCCCCCAGAAGTCCTCCGAGGCTGCCCTTCCGCCTATTTAAAGCCTCCGTCGCGAAAACCCTGATACGTTCGACGAAACCCACAGAAACCTTCCAGAGCCGCCGCCATCGCGAAGCCAAGATCTGGGGGACAGGAGTCTCTGTTCCGGCACGCCGCCGGAACGGGGAAGTGCCCCGGAAGGCTTCTCCATCGACACCGCTGCCATCTCCACCGCCATCTTCATCACCGCTGCTGCTCCCATGAGGAGGGAGTAGTTCTCCATCGAGGCTCGGGCTGTACCGGTAGCTATGTGGTTAATCTCTCTCCTATGTACTTCAATACAATAATCTCATGAGCTGCCTTACATGATTGAGATTCATATGATGATGCTTGTAATCTAGATGTCATTATGCTAGTCAAGTGAGTTTTACTCATGTGATCTCCGGAGACTCCTTGTCCCACGTGTGTAAAGGTGACGAGTGTGTGCACCGTGTGGGTCTCTTAGGCTATATTTCACGAATACTTATTCACTCGTTATGAATGGCATAGTGAAGTGCTTATTTATATCTCTTTATGATTGCAATGTATTTTGTATCGCAATTTATCTATGTGCTACTCTAGCAATGTTATTAAAGTAGTTTTATTCCTCCCGCACGGTGTAATGGTGACAAGTGTGTGCATCCGTGTTAGTACTTGGTTTATGCTATGATTATGATCTCTTGTAGATTATGAAGTTAACTATTGCTATGATAGTATTGATGTGTATTATTCCTCCTACATAGCATGAAGGTGACAAGTGTGCATGCTATGTTAGTACTTGGTTTAGTCGAATTGATCTTTCATGCACTCTAAGGTTATTTAAATATGAACATTGAATTGTGGAGCTTGTTAACTCCGGCATTGAGGGTTCGTGTAATCCTACGCAATGTGTTCATCATCCAACAAGAGTGTAGAGTATGCATTTATCTATTCTCGTTATGTGATCAAAGTTGAGAGTGTCCACTAGTGAAAGTCTAATCCCTAGGCCTTGTTCCTAAATATCGCTATCGCTGCTTGTTTACCTGTTTTATCGCGTTACTACTGCTGCAATACTACCACCATCAACTACACGCCAGACAAGCTATTTTCTAGCACCGTTGCTACTCGCTCATACTTATTCATACCACCTGTATTTCACTATCTCTTCGCCGAACTAGTACACCTATTAGGTGTGTTGGGGACACAAGAGACTTCTTGCTTTGTGGTTGCAGGGTTGCATGAGAGGGATATCTTTGACCTCTTCCTCCCTGAGTTCGATAAACCTTGGGTGATCCACTTAAGGGAAACTTGCTGCTGTTCTACAAACCTCTGCTCTTGGAGGCCCAACACTGTCTACAGGAAAAGGAGGGGGCGTAGACATCAGTAAGCAGTCGGCCCAAGAAGTTAGATCTAAATTCTGGTTCACGAAGTGAATCCTATTGGCCTCGCATGAAATCAAATGGGCGGGACTCTCGGTAGAACGAGGGCCAAGGCAGAGAGAATTTGGAAGAGAAGGATGCGGCAGTAGAATGTCTGAAACCTAAAAATTAATGACGGAATGAGACATTAATTCAGGTGCTTGCTGTTAAGTCCAACATTGTGCTCGTGTAGCAAGGAGCGGTTGAGGATTACCTTCAGGCCAGAGACCGTAGTGTTGGCGTTGGATAATTCCGCCATTGGATTCGCTGTGGGGTTGGGTCTGCGCGATCGAGATCTGGGAGTCGCGTGGCTATAACTTGGGTCTGTTCGAGCGGTGATTTGGGGATCTGAGTTTGCTCTTCCAGATAAGGGTTGCAGGTTACCGTTTGAATGGGCAACTGATTTGGCCTTACTCGCGTTTTGTGGTGAAGGCCGATGCACTGCCATCGGCTCTTTGGGCGTTGACTTGCTTTGAAAATCGGCAAAATTGATATGAAAGCGAAATTGACAGAGAAACATTTTCTTCATTACTAAAGAGGATTTTTACAGAGAAGAGCCGATTGCTCAAGACAAGAAGAACAAAAGAAGAGCCGATTGCTACTGGTCCTATGCTAGTAGTCCTAGTCTAAGGGCCGTCGCTGCCCTCGTCGGTGCTGTCGTGGCTGCCGTCAGCGCTGCTACCGGCGAACTCCTCGTCGCTGCTGCCGTAGCCTTCGGCAGGGGCCTCGTCCTCCTCCTCGTCGTCATCGTCATCATCGTCGTCCGACCCGACGCGGAAGCGCTTCGCCGGTGGCTCGTCGGAGAACGAGGAGGTGTCCTCCTCCTCTTCCTCCTCCTTGTCAGAGGAGGTGAAGTCATCCCAAGAGAAGCGGTCGTCCTCGCTCTCCGCCTCCTCCTCCCCATTGACGAGGAATTGGAGGTCGTCTTCTCCGTCGGTCAAGGACTTGTCATCCTCGGACCAGACAGAGGAATCGTGATCCTCCTTGTCCCACGTCGTTGGGGCGAGGATGTCGTGCGCCGCCAACGAGCCCCACTCCGGCGTCGGCTCGCGAGAGGAAGAGGACATGGAGGAAAGGTCTGATGAGGTAGAGGAGGAGGAGGAGGAAGACATGGCTGCAGAGGGGGGTTTTTTGCTGATGGCTAGTACGGAGCAGGGGAATAAAGAGAACTGCTCGATGCGGTTAAATAAGGGGGATATATGTTGGAGATATGCCCAAGAGGCAATAATAAAAGTGGTTATTATATATCTTTATGTTTATGATAAAAGTTTATATACCATGCTATAATTGTATTAACCGAAACATTAATACATGTGTGTTATGTAAACAACAATGAGTCCCTAGTAAATCCTCTTAACTAGCTTATTGATTAATAGATGATTAGTTTCATAATCATGAACATTGGATGTTATTAATAACAAGGTTATATCATTATGTGAATGATGTAATGGATACACCCAATTAAGCGTAGCATAAGATCACGTCATTAAGTTATTTGCTATAAGCTTTTGATACATAGTTACCTAGTCCTTATGACCATGAGATCATGTAAATCTTATGTTGGAAAGGTACTTTGATTACATCAAACGCCACTGCGTAAATGAGTGGCAATAAAGGTGGGATTAAGTATCCGGAAAGTATGAGTTGAGGCATATGGATCAACAGTGGGATTTGTCCATCCCGATGACGGATAGATATACTCTGGGCCCTCTCGGTGGAATGTCGTCTAAATAGCTTGCAAGCATATGAATGGTTCATAAAAGACCACATACCACGGTACGAGTAAAGAGTACTTGTCAGGAGACGAGGTTGAACAAGGTATAGAGATATCGATGATCAAACCTCGGACAAATAAAATATCGCGTGACAAAGGGAATTGGTATCGTATGTGAATGGTTCATTCGATCACTAAGTCATCGTTGAATATGTGGGAGCCATTATGGATCTCCGGATCCCGCTATTGGTTATTGGTCGGAGAGAGATCTCGACCATGTCTACATAGTTCGCGAACCGTAGGGTGACACACTTAAGGTTTGATGTCGTTTAAGTAGATATGGAATAAGGAATGGAGTTCGAAGTTTTGTTCGGAGTCTCGGATGGGATCCAGGACATCACGAGGAGGTCCGGAATGGTCCGGAGAATAAGATTCATATATAGGAAGTCATATTCCAAGTTTGGAAATGATCCGGTGCATTTATGGCAGGTTCTAGAAGGTTCTAGAAAAGTCCGGAAGAAATCACCATGGAAAGTGGAGTCCCGGAGGGACTCCACCTTGCATGACCAACCAAACCCTAAGGGGTGGAGTCCCAGGTGGATGATGACCCACAAGTATAGGGGATCGCAACAGTCTTCGAGGGAAGTATTACCCAATTTATTGATTCGACACAAGGGGAGACAAAGAACACTTGAAAGCCTTAACAGCGGAGTTGTCAATTCAGCAGACAGACTGGAAACAGACTTGCTCGCAAGAGT
>NC_061514.1:155699025-155729675 GCF_022539505.1 Lolium rigidum
TGTTTTGAGCTCTCAAAGTAGATCATGTTTAAGCTCTTGCATCATGTAGTTTAAACCTATTAGTGGAGAGCTACCGTAGAGCTTGTTGAAATTTGGTTTGCACGATTGGTCTCTCTAAGGTCTAGATATTTTCTGGTAAAAGTGTTTGAACAACAAGGAAGACAAAGCAGAGTCTTATAATGCTTGCAATATGTTCTTATGTAAGTTTTGTTGTACCGGTTTATACTTGTGTTTGCTTCAAACAATCTTGCTAGCCAAAGCCTTGTACTGAGAGGGAATGCTTCTCGTGCATCCAAAACCTTGAGCCAAAACCTATGCCATTTGTGTCCACCATAACTACCTACTATGTGGTATTTTTCTGCCATTCCAAGTAAATACTTCATGTGCTACCTTTAAACAATTCAAAACTTTATTACTCCTTATTTGTGTCAATGTTTTATAGCTCATGAGGAAGTATGTGGTGTTTTATCTTTCAATCTTGTTGGGCGGACTTTCACCAATGGACTAGTGGCACATCCGCTTATCCAATAATTTGGCAAAAAGAGCTGGCAACGGGGTGCCCAGCCCCAATTAATTAACTTTCATTAATAATTCTCTTCACATGTTTTGCCTGATTTATCAGTAAGCAACTTAATTTTGCAATAGACACTCCTCCATGGTATGTGAAATGTTGGAAGGCACCCGAGGATTCGGTTAGCCATGGCTTGTGAAAGCAAAAGGTTGGGAGGAGTGTCAACTATAAATAAAACTAAAGTACATGTGTAAACAAAAGAGAAGAGGGATGATCTACCTTGTTGGTAGAGATAACGTCCTTCATGGGAGCCGCTCTTGAAAGTCCGTTTGACAAGGGGGTTAGAGTGCTCACTACCATTCGTTGACAACAACAAACACCTCTCAAAACTTTACTTTTATGATCTCTATATGATTTCAAAACTTGAAAAGCTCTAGCACATGATTTAATCCTCGCTCTCCCTCTGCGAAGGGCCTTTCTTTTACTTTATGTTGAGTCAATTTACCTACTTCCTTCTATCTTAGAAGCAAACACTTGTGTCAACTGTGTGCATTGATTCTTACATGCTTGCTTATTACACTCATCATATTACTTTGTGTTAACAATTATCCATGAGATATACATGTTGAAAGTTGAAGGCAATTGCTGAAACTTAAATCTTCCTTTGTGTTCCTTCAAAACCTTTTATTAAGAATCTATTGCTTTATGAGTTAACTCTTATGCAAGACTTTTTGATGCTTGTCTTGAAAGTACTATTCATGAAAAGTTTTTGCTATATGATTCAGCTTGTTTAGTCATTATCTTTTTGTTAGCAAACTATAGACCATTGCTTTGAGTCACTTCATTCATCTCATATGCTTTACAATAGTATTAATCAAGATTATGTTGGTAGCATGTCACTTCAGATATTATTCTTTTTATCGTTTACCTACTCGAGGGCGAGTAGGAACTAAGCTTGGGGATGCTTGATACGTCTCCAACGTATCTATAATTTCTTATGTTCCATGCTAGTTTTATGACAATACATACATGTTTTATTCATACTTTAAATGCTTTTTATGCATTTTCTGGGACTAACGTATTAACAAGATGCCACAGTGCCAGTTCCTGTTTTCTGCTATTTTTGGTTTCAGAAAAGTTAGTTTACAAATATTCTCGGAATTGGACGAAACAAAAGCCCACGACCCTATTTTCCACGGAGTGTTCCAGAAGATCGAAGAAGAGTCGGAGAAGGACATCAGGGGGCCCACACCATATGGCGGCGCGGCAGTGGGGCCCCCCGCGCCGACCTGTGGGGAGGGAGCCCCCTGGCTCCCCCGACGCTGCCCCTTCGCCTATTTATTCCTTCGTCTATGAAAACCCTAGTACTGAGAGCCAAAATACGAGAAAAGTTCCGGAGACGCCGCCGCCGTCAAACCCATCTCGCGGGGTTCGAAGATCCCTCCGGCACCCCGCCGGAGAGGGGAATCATCACCGGAGGGCTCTACATCACCATGCCCGCCTCCGGACCGATGCGTGAGTAGTTCATCCTTGGACTATGGGTCCATAGCGTAGCTAGATGGTTGTCTTCTCCTATTCTGCCATCATGTTTAGATCTTGTGAATCTGCCTATCATGATCAAGATCATCTATTTGTAATGCTACATGTTCGTGCTTGTTGGGATCCGATGAATATGGAATACTATGTCAAGTTGATTATTGATCTATCATATATGTTATTTATGATCTTGCATGCTCTCCGTTGCTAGTAGAGGCTCGGCCAAGTTGATACTTGTAATTCCAAGAGGGGGTATTTATGCTAGATAGTGGGTTCATGCCTCCATTGAATCTGGGACAGTGACAGAAAGTTCTAAGGTTGTGGATGTGCTGTTGCCACTAGGGATAAAACATCAATGCTTTGTCTAAAGATATTTGTATTGTTTACATTACGGATAATACTTAATGCAATTGTCTGTTGTTTGCAACTTAATACTGGAAGTGGTGCGGATGCTAACCCGAAGGTGGACTTTTTAGGCATAGATGCATGTCTGGATGGCGGTCTATGTTCTTTGTCGTAATGCCCTAAGTAAATCTCATAGTAGTCATCGTGATATGTATGTGCATTGTTATGCCCTCTCTATTTATCAATTGCCCAACCGTAATTTGTTTACCCAACATGTTATTTATCTTATTGGAGAGACACCACTAGTGAACTGTGGACACCGGTCCATTCTTTTACATCCGAAGTACAATCCTACCGCAATCATTGTTCTCTTTTGTTTTCTCGCAAGCAAACATCATTTTCCACACCATACGTTTAATCCTTTGTTTTCAGCAAGCCGGTGAGATTGACAACCTCACCGTTAAATTGGGGAAAAGTATTTTGATTGTGTTGTGCAGTGTTCCACGTTGGCACCGGAATCCTCGGTGTTGCGTCGCACTACACTCCTTCACCAACAACCTTCACGTGGTCTTCATCTCCTACTCGATTCGATAACCTTGGTTTCTTACCGAGGGAAAACTTGTCGTTGTACTCATCATACCTTCCCCTTGGGGTTCCCAACGGACGTGTGCTTTACCGCCACAAGCGGCAAGGTATATACAAAGGGTGTCATGGATATTGTAGTGTGGTGCTTGAAGTTGTGGAAAATTATGACATGTGGATTTGACATTCTTTCCTTGGCATGACGGGATCATACAATGACATCAACGTGTTGCAGCAGTCTTTGGTGTTCAGCAAACTAGTGGAAGGTCATGCTCCACTATGAAACTATGAGATCAATGTCCATGAATATACCAAAGGCTATTATCTAGCCAATGATATATATCCAAAATAGGCCACTTTTGTCAAAATAACCCATGCTCTATCATGTCAGAAGAATTGCCACTTTGCTTCGCGACATGATGCTTGCAGGAAGGATGTCGAGCGGGCATTTGGTGTGCTTGAAGCTCAATTTGCAATTGTCCAGTACCTGCTCTAAGCTGGTCTCACGACCAAATGTGGGAGGTGATGCAGGTTTGTGTGATCATGCATAACATGACCATCGAGGATGGCCGCAAGAATCATGTCACGAGACATGTTGGTCCCTATGAGTGTCAGGATCCTCTTGCGGATGTTGATCATGAGTTGCCTGCAAATTTTGCTGATTTCCTCGCCATGCACGCAGAGATCCGTGACAACAATGTTCACGGACAACTTCAAAATGATCTCGTTAAGCATATGTGGAGGATCAAAGGATTATCAGCAAATGCCGCGGCGCCTCGATCTAAATCTATTTATTACATATGTTTAGTTGTTTTATTGTTTATTGTATTTTAATTTGAAAACAATTTTGGAAAACATATTTATTTGTATGATATATTTAATAAATGGTTGTGTTTTCGAAAACCCTATAATTTTTTTGGGCGACGTTTGAGGAATGTGGCTGGGAGCGACATCCCCCAACGCGACACGAACAAAACACGTCCCCCAAACACTCGATTTGACGATGTTTGGAGATGTTTTGGGGGACTTGACTGGAGATACTCTAAGCAGCTTCTAGCCTTAGAGGAATTGCAAGCAACTTGAGATCAAGAGTGTGCGATAACTCGCGGTCCGCAAAATAAATGACCATCCTTGTGAGCGATGGTTATCAAATAATCTCTCCGTTTTTATAAAAGTTTTCCAGCTTTGTCTAGATATGGAGGTATCTAAATATATTTTTAGCTATAGATTCATTAATATCTAATGGAAAAGTTGTGAAGTTTTTTTTAGAAAACGAAGGGAGTACAATTTTGTTAGTATAATGGAAAATACCCAGGCATTTTGGGCCTAAAGCATGCAGGAAAGGCCTAATCCCGGGTTGAAAAAGCCAATTGTCTAGCCGCGGGAACAGCACACTCATTTCCCGCCAAATCCTGAAGAAAAATCCCCAATCCCTTTCTCCTTCTCCAATCTCCCGCCGCCCCTCCCCCCAGACAGAGATAGAGATAGACTTGCTTCCTCGGCTATTCGAACCAAACCTCGCCGCCATGGAGATTGTGCGATCTCAAAGGCAGCTCGCAGCGGCGGCAGCAGCCGCCAGCGGCGGAGGCAGCGGCGCGGGGGGCCTGCCAACTTACCGGGTGGCGCCGCAGCTGGAGGTGCGGTTGGAGGAATTCGAGCTCTTCGCCATCGACCGCCTCCGAGGTGCGTTGCCCTGACCTCGTTTCGCTAGGGCCTTTTGCGTTCCCGCTCCAGCGCACTTCATAGATCTGACTATTGACAGTCAGTACAACATTGGATTTTTATGTGCTGTGTTGGTTAGTCTTGAAGGGGATCTCGGATGGGCTATCGCGGGGGAAGAGACCGGAGGAGATGGAGAAATTGGTTAGCCATTCTGTCTTGCTTCGTTGACCCATTTTTGGGGGACAACTACATTTCGTGCATTTTAGCGCAGATTCAGCAGAAGTAAATGAAAGTATTAGGGTATTTGGTGGTGTGTAGACCTTGCTCTCAGTTGGATTTGGTTAGAGATATGAATAATATCTAAGTTGAACTCAGGCACCACTTGTGGATGTGCAGTATTTTCAGCTTTTTTCACTATGTTTGGCACGGGGGATTGTACTTTCATGCTAATTTTACTTTTGTTTAATCAAGTTACTTTCAGAATTTTCCATATTTAACAATTTATTCATGAAGATAAGGGGTGAATTTAGTCTTTCTAAAATTTACTCTGGTTTAATTTCAAGTTATAAGTGTTGATTTGTCCTTTGAATGGGTGCATTATTAGGGTAAAAAATTCTGGGGCCTAGCTATGTACTTAGCATATGTACGTGGATGGGAATGATTAAAACAGAAACTTTATGAGATTTAGGTCAGCGAGTTGTGGAAGGGACACATGAGGCACCAGGATCCAGCAGAGACTTTGAACAAGGACATAATATCTCACTTTGTGCTCCGTCTTGTTTACTGCAGAACGTACGTTTAACATTCATGCACTTACATTGCATGTTCATATGCTTGGTGGCTTGCTTAGTGTTTTGACCAACTTATCAAAAATCTATATTTATACCACCTTGCAGGGAAGAATTACGTAAGTGGTTTCTCTCCATGGAGACTACACTCTTTCGGTATCGTTTTCGCCTGGAGAGTCCTGATACACAGGTGCTTCCTCTTTATCCACACTCTTGATTCTAGCAAATGAAAAGAATAATTTATGTCTTAACCATTGTTTGTTCCACTCTGTGCATTTCAGAGGCTTCTTATGAGTGAGTTTCAGCTTCCATACAAAGCATTGCCACACTCAGAATTCGAGGTATGCATATGGACACTTATGGAACTGTGCTGAGCACTTGGATCTTGATGCTTCACATTAATGAAATGTTTGTTGCCATGCTTTAGGCTGTGAAAGACAAGTTAAGCCAAGTTGCACGTTCCATTGGTCAATCTGCAAGTGGTACGGAACACATATCCAGCTCAGAATATGCTGCTGCTTGCATCACTTATTTCACTTTAGATTTATGTCTTAGCAAGTAGTTAGAAAGAGTTACAAAATAAGTTGCCTCAGATTCTAATTTTCCATTATTTGCTTGTTGTGAAATCATGATTAAGGGCTTAAGGTAATGAAACAGTTGTAGACCACCAGGATTAAACTTGTAGAATCTGTCAAAAGGAAATGTATTTGTTATGTGTGGGATTAGAATGTGAAACTGCCCATACTTCTACCTCTGGTGGCGATCCCTCTTGAAGGTGTTGTTTTGGAGTACCATGCTCATTGTTATGTCCCGTGTTGTTCTACTGGTAGAGATCTCCGGCAACAGGTCTGTGGTAGATGTTGGAGAAGATAGCCGCCGTGAGGCCTGTCTATGCTTGGATTTGTTGCTTGGAGTTTTCTCAGTAATAATAATACTTCCTCTGATTCATATTACTTGACACTAATATAGATGTATCTAAACACATTTTAGGTGTAGATACATCCATTTTAGTGGCAAGTAATATGGATCGGAGGGAGTAATATATGGCTGTGTGCATCCAGGGATGCAGAGGCTGGGAGGCTTTCCCTTCCTTTCCGAAAATGAGAAAATAATCGTTTTCATCATTATTCTTTTACTTACTCTTTGTGCTTTTCGAGTAGAATCTAGAATTATGTTTTGTTATACGTATCTATATTAGTCAGCTTAGCAGCTAACATTTTGTACATTCTTTTTGCAGTTGAATCTGTGTTCTTCAAGGTATGTGCACCAATCTACTGTAGTTTTAAAGTTCATGTTTTTTCTTTTGATTAAGCAATCTAACTACATCGTGTTTAACCCCAACTAGGTACCATTCGAAGAAGTCCCAGATCTTGTTGGCAGCCGCCGAGTATTTATTTCAAAAGGCTATGCTTATGTCGCGATGAGTCAGGTTTGCTCTTAACATGAGAATAAAAACTTCCATTTTTGTCTCATGTCCATTCTAAACATCTGTTTAAATATTCAGGTTGTTTCACTGGTGGTTACCCAATTCCGCTGCAATATCTCGAAGGCACTAGTTTTGACGAATAGGTAAGTAAATAGTAGCCTTTTTTCTCAGATATCTATTGTTTTGAAAAGTGTGTTTGCTTATCTTTTAGTAGGAATGTTTTCTTTTGGTTTTAGGCGATATACTTAAATATCTATTATGCTGTTTGTTCTTTTACAACAGTTCAATTGCTGTGTGCCCTATAAGTGAAATAATTTAATTTATAGGAAATGGACGACGAGCATTAAGGAACAAGAAAAGGATAGGCTGACTCCTGTGAGTACCAGTGTGCCAGCCCCACTTATCATTCCACTAATCTTGTAACAAATTTGACGATGCATATTTTACTTGTAACAGATTGTTGAGGCATTAAGCAATGCATATTTTGGACCTGATTACTCTCAGGTATATTGTTGTGTCTATACTTGCTTTGCAAGTTGTTCTTTCCATTGCTGACGTTGCAGGATTCCTCAACATTTTTTGGGCTAAAACTCTATTGTCTACAGACTAGTGATTCTGCTGAGATTTCTCCGAAGGATATTGATCAGCTGTCTAGAACTTCTTTCCCTCTTTGTATGCGCCACATGCTAGAGAAAGTAAGGCACCTTAAAAGCTGCGTACGTGTATTTTCCTTTTGATCAGTTACTTAGTGTTTGCTTTTCTTTTGAAGTTGAGAGAAAACCATCATCTCAAGAATGGGGGTAGAATGCAGTTTGGTCTTTTCCTTAAGGTAATAAACAACTTGGACTGAATATTAATTTTGTGAACATCAGTAATTTATTTTATTTATGTCACATTAATGCAATTTCCAAAACTCATGATTCAGGGTGCTGGGCTAAAGTTGGAGGATGCCCTTGCATTCTTTAGAGCGGAGTTCTCTCAAAAGGTACCTAACTTTTCTAGAGAATGAATATACATCTTTATTCTTGAGAAAGATCAGGGAAACCTTTATCAGTGCCTTAATCCCTTAATGCCTTTATGCTGTTGAAGTTGTGTTAGCCCGACATTTTGTAGGACTACCTACTGCACTCTTACCTGTACTGCTGTTCATTGAGTTATTCAGATATAAGTTTGACATTGAACAATAATATCCCTTGAACCACATGGTTGAAGTAAGTGCAGTTTCTACTGCTTCACTGATTTGGATATTTTCTGGATAAGGTTGGCTCTGAGCGGTTTGACAAGGAATATGCTTATAGTATAAGACACATATATGGAAAAGAAGGAAAAAGAACCGTAAGTTGTTCCCAGTGCACATTTTCCAAGGGTATTTGAGTTATTAAGAACTCTTACTATTTTTTCTGGTGAAACTACTAACTCTTACAATTTGTTGCTCCAGGATTACACCCCATATTCATGCCAAAAGATCATCGCTGCGACGCCTGGTGTTGGTGATCACCATGGTTGCCCTTATCGGCATTTTGGGTATAGTCTCATTCATAGTGTATTTTCATGTACTCCGTAATTATTAACAGAGTAGATAAACACTTCTGTGTTTGTGGTTTGCTCTGAACTTTCTTTAAGCGTTAGTAGCCCAACAGTGTCTTCAAGGTATGTGAGAATACAGTCGCCCTGTATTCTGCATGTTAAAATTCTTGGGTTGCCCAAATGAAAACATCTTGAAACCAAGAAAATCCTGTAATTTTTCTGAATAATTCCTGAAGTTTGAGGTCTGGGTGTGGTGTCATTTGATGACATGGGATTTGAACAGCACAATATCATTCCGAGTTGCAATTCTTTTTACAAAGCTTAAGATTGTAAACAGAAGCAACCAAAAGTGCATTATTGCCAAGTACAAGGTCAATTTAACATTTCCTTAACTCAATAAAGTGAATCATATTGTTGAGGCCTGTGGATGTCATGTGTGATGAACTAATGAATGTGAACCAACTATTATGCCATCTGGCGCCTTTGCAGAGATGTCCGCACAGCTACCTTATTACCTAATCTTAGTTTCATGCGTTTTTACCTTTTCCTTTGGGCTGTATTTATAGCGAGGAGAACTTGAGAGCGGCTCTCAACAATATGGGAATCAGTGGAAATGCTTTGGAAGGGGTACTGGATAAAGTGAAGAACAGGCATTACCAGGTACTTTATCTCATGGTCCTAGTACCATTCAGCAGTCCTTTATCATTTGACTAACCAAATCATCTGATGCATGAAACATGCAGCTAGCTTGCACATTGACCTTTGAGGCAACTCACAATGTCTCATGTGACACTGGAATTAATCATCCTAATCAGTATTTCAGTGAAAGCCAGAAAGTATTACAAGCCAAGGTGAGTTAAATAGTTGATCTTGCATCGAACAGTATCCCCCCTTTTCAGTATATGAGGAACTCAAATTAACAGTAAATTTGGTCCATGCTGCAGAACCAAACAGTGCAGAGCCAATCATCGACCTAAGTTCTGATGCTCCTTCAGAAAGCAGTCCATTGACAAGAAACTCAGGTTTTGATCCACAATTGTAACTTTGCACTCCGTGTTTGATTGTTCCCTGTGACTGGTTCATTACTCAACGTTTCTAGTGTGTGACACTGACTATAATTACTGTGATCATGATGCTCACCATTAGCTTTTTATGGACCTGTGCGATGCATCTCGGCTGTCATTCCCTATGTGTTTCTTAAGTATATGATGCTCATTAGGTCATTATGCTTAGATTTAATGGATAGGTAGCAACTGATCATTCAAAAAGACCATGATTAATTGTATAATTTCCAACAGTTCCAACAGCTATTGTTTATTCCTGAAATTGGGCCCACTGCCAAGCTCCTGTACATGTACCACAATCTATAATACATGTCAGTACCGATATGCCTTTGGTACTTCTAAATATCCCCTTGATACGACTAGGGTAAATGAAACTTGGAAAAAATTTACATACTCCACTAGAGTTTGCTGAAATTGAAATTCAAAACGTACAAGCGGAGTTTGAAGAGATCAATTATAGGTTTAGCTGGTACTGCTGCATACTAATTTTTATGAAATGCCCAAACAACCTTTAAGGTGGAAAATGCTGAGATGAGGTAAAAAAACACACTTCCATGTTTTAAAAAAATCTGCTATGTTGTTAGATATACATTTGGGATTGTGAACCTCCAGTTTTTGGCCACAAAAACCTCCATGTGTATGCTGTACTGAGAGGATCTAAAACAATTACTTTAAGTGTACATTTTTTTAAAATTTCTAATGCACGTAAGTGGACTAATTTCAGCCCAAAATTTCCAGGTCCGCACATCAGCCCACATTCTACATTCAGGAATTGTTTCAATACTTAGCGGTCTGACTTTTACTTTTTTACAACACATTGTTTCTATTAAGCGTAGTGTGGTCATTTGACCATGGTCAAACCTGTTGAACTTTCCAGAGTGGTTAAAAACCCTACCCATGATTGCAATGGCACCAGAGCAAATTTGATGAATGGAATGACAGGATGGTCCTATTATTTTCAATTAAAAAATAGAACGGCAGGTGCACAATTGCACTTTTTTTTCTTGAGAAAACACAATTGCACATTTTTCTCTTGAGAAAATAAAATTGCAATTGTGATCCATTCTCTCTTATCCAGTACCCACAATTGCACATTTTTTTTGAGTGCTACATATACAATTGTCCCATTCCCTTGCAAAAAAAAAGGTTCCACATAAATAATAGGGAATTATTTTGGATTCTCAAAAGCAAAATGCCTTGCTTTATTATTGTCAATTAGTATCACCATATCCTTGATTTTTGGGGAATATCATTACGCTATACGTCTATATGTTGTCCAACAAATCTTCCATATGTTATCTGTTGTGAAATGAATATTCTGACAATCACGATTTTCAAGTCATCAGGGATTATGAGGCTTTACTTTTTTTTGCATGTGTCATGTTCATTTGCCTCCTGTTTATCTTTGTTACTGGAATTTGTCCACACTAAATGTCAGCTGCTTCTCTGTTAGGCCATAAGGCTAAGAGTTAAAACCTTTACCAGAAATTAGTTGAAACTAAATGACAACACTATGAACTTCTATGGTTTCTTGCATAACAATAATGTAATAACTGTAATACAAGGTCTCCATCAAACACATAGCTTGTGAATTTTCGTAGCATATTTATTATTTTCCAACAAATTTTGATGCATTAAATTGATCTTGTAGGTACTTCCAACCAGATTAGCTACAACTAATTCCCTGCCCTCTTATCTCCTCCTGAGCCCGTGAGCCCTACAGCAGCTTGGTGTTGAATCAAGATTGGTCCTTGTTGCAAATATGTAACCTGATATGTGGAGGGAATTGTGTTGCTCACCAAGGTTTGAGAATCTCTACTGCCTGCAGTGACGTCAGACAAGAGAACTGATGCAATATTGCCCAAGAGTGTAAAGTCATGTAGTTCTCAAATGGAGACACGGTATTGATTCTGTAGTTGTCTCTAACTTTGCTGATGTAATCTTGCAACACCTTGTATGACCAGAGTTTGAAAGCCCTGATCAGTTCTGCTTCATTCGAGAGGAATTTTGTGAGCAGCTATGTGCCTGACTTGCATGCACTTGGATCATGCGAGTTGCTAGTCGATTGTTGAAATGCACACAAATAATATGTAAGTCATTCCGCATCCACAGAGGTCACCAATTTTTGCACGGATTTTCTGTGCGCTGTATAGTTGAACAGATATTTTGGGCGCCTTTGGTAGCCTGGGCTCCTCTTGGCTTGGCTTGCATGGGGGGCGCAATTTTTGGCCCGTTTGGTTTCTTGGGCTCCTCCGCATTGTCGCACGGTTCTTAAAACATCCTTGGGCTAGACCTTGGAGGAATGTCTGGATCGGCCGTTTCCAGCGAGCCACCCCCTCTCCGCACGAATCGACAAACCGTTTTCCCGCATAGCCACCGAGGGGAGATGGCGCGAGCTTGTGCGGAACGACGAAAACTCGGTGGGATGAATATGGTCACCGTGCTCCAAATTTTGCCACCGTATATAGGGTAGGCTCTCTTACTGCTAAATCCAAATCCCCCATTTTCCGCCATTTCGAGCTCATCCACCCTTCCCGATCTAGCGACATGGCCGACTCTTCCTCACCCGCATGGTCAGCGAGGCTGGTGGCGACGGCGTTGGGCGTGGCGGCGGCCCTGCGGCCGCGGATTGTCGTCTTATTCCTCTACGTCGATCACTTCGGTTGTTGTAAGCTTCAGCAAACCCTAGCCTTAGATTAGATCTTTTGGGTACATAGGGGATCTGAAAGAATCCATTGTAGGCCATTCCTTTGTCGCCGGTCGAGGTTGGATCCGACTCTACTGGGGACGGTTGTCGCCGTTGCATCTGACTCTTCCACGGGGACGGTTGTCGCAGTTGCATCTGACTCTTCCACGGGGATGGTTGTGCTGCCTGCATCTTTGCTAGGGTCCCCTGCTTCCCCGATCTTGGTGCTGCGTGTGGCTCCTCTGACTGTAAGGCCGCTCTTTCTTTTCTCGTAATTCATTGATGTGGTAGTGCTTAAGAATTTTGATGTGGTAGTGGCAGTTCATTGATGTGCTAACGCTTAGGTACGTTCTTCTGGTGTTTGTCATGTATGCGATCATACCATTGGGCTCCCCTGATCTTTCTGCTTCAACTGTGAATGCTCGTCATTGTTTGTTTTCAAACAAACCTGCCATGGTTTGGCAACCTAAGATTTCAGAGTTTGTGCTGAACCGCTTGGTTGAGCTCGTCCATAGCGGCGTCTGTTTTAACCTCGGACTCAAAGAGGCCCAGATGAAAAAGGTGTCTCCTGATGTTCATGCATTCGCTGGTATACATGTGAGCACTCTTCAGATCTACAACCACATCAGAAAGTGGAGGACCAAGTGAAGCGTCATAAGCAAGATCAAATCCGATCGCACTCTGGACTGGAGCGAAGATGGTTGCTTCTTCTATGTTGCTGATGAACAAATGGCGCATGAGTACATTAAGGTAATAAGCTTCACTGAGTTCCTTCATAGATCGGAAAGTATGTCATTGTCCTCCGCACTAACACTTGTTTCTTTTGGATTGCAACGCTACCCGAGGCATCGTGAGTACGTCGGGACCCCAATCAGGAACTATGCTCAGATGAAGACGTCCTTCACACCCCGGTTTGTCTGCAAGGCGCAGCTGTACCAACCTAACTTGCTGGTAAGGGCAATCAACTCCATTGCAGACAACGAAGAAGAGTATACCGAGTTCCGTCAGCTGCAGCCATCGGAGAGGGTGACCTGGCTTAAGACTTGGCTACGCAAGAAGTTTCCTGCTTATTGCTTCTGCTTCGTTCTTCACGATCTGTCGATTTTGGGAGGTGCTCTCGTATCCCTCCATTAGCTAGGACTTGCTTGAACCTGATCCCCGGTCTGTAATAATGAACTTGTTTGAGGTGGTATATACTAATCCCTCGTGTGATAAACCTGTGATGCATCACGAAGTATAGTTGCTTTGCTCGTGATGCATCACCTAGTAGGGTAAGTATTGGGTGATTGCTACTAGTGACACTGACTCTTTTGGAGCGACAATTGGGCTATGTCCTCATGGCAAGGTTCCCTAGGCTACACTCCTTCGCTATTAATAAGCTAGCTTCTGTGAAGAATATTCTTGATTTGGACGACCCTATTGATGCTTTCCATCTCCCGTTGTCCACCCAAGCCTTCGAGGAGTTTCATGAGTTCAATCACCTTATACACCAGACGAGATCCACTCGGAACACTGATGGAAAAGACCTATGATTTTATAGTTGGGACACTCATTTTTCCGCCAACAAGGTTTATAAGCTAACCTTCGATCACATTCAGGCCCCAACTTTCTCTTCATGGATCTGGAAATCAAAGTGCACCCCCAAGATTATATCTTTCTTCTGGCTTCTCGCTAACGACCGCCTAAACACCAAGGATATGCTCATAAGGAAATTTTTTTAACTCAATGACAACATAATATGCCGTCTTTGCGATGATGGGTTGTTAGAAACCAAGGATCATCTCTTCTGGAGTTGTAACTTCAGTAAATGTTGTTGGAAATCCATTGGCATCACTATTGAAGACAACATGGAACTCTCTAAGATGATTGCTACTGCACGAGGAAATTTTAGGAAGCCTTTCTTCTTTGAAGTGTTTGCCACTGCCACCTGGAATTTATGGAAGCAACAGAACACTTTTATTTTTAGCAATGTAACACCTTCTATTAGAGCTTGGTCCTTTTCTTTTAAGAGGGACATCTTCCTTCTCTCTTATAGAATGAAGGATGACCAAAAAACCCCTCTCTTAGCTTGGCTAGACGCTTTGTAGTTCTCTTTGGGTTATTCCCAGGGCTAGGCCCTTTTGTACATTCCCTCCTTTCTTCTTCTCTTGTACATATTTAATCTATTTTAATAATTTTTTACCGTCGGGGCCTCCCCTACAGTTTTCAGCTAAAAAAAGTAGGGTAAGTACATATTACCAACAACTTTTGATGAGCTGAATCTAGTTAAATGTGTTGTTATTCAGTTAGCAGTAATGGGTAACCTCACCACTCTAAGGGAATGGGTTACCACAGCACGCTCATGTCTGCAACCAAACAAGGTACACTGCACAACCATGGCAGAAAGACGTCGTGCAGTCACACAAACAATGGGGGCTGGCTTCCCTCTCCGGTGCAAAAAAATGCCACACCGGCAACCAAACGACACACCTTTTTATGGCCTATGGCCCGTTTGCAATGAGCAGACACTCCCATCTCACTACGCTAGTGGTGAAAATCGGCCCATACGACCAAACGGGTCCTTTATATGCCGATCAGATAGGGAGAAGATACACTTTGGGTTGATTTGGGCAGGTGCATGAACAATTAAATATTTTACTTATCCTGGTAACATGGATGAAAATTGCCACCCCTAGATGAGTGGGAAGGAGAGGCCGGGAACAAAGTAGTATATTAGTTATCTATCCCGTAACCCATCTCCTCCCGCACTCGCGCGGCGGCGCCGCCCCCCCCCCCCAAGTGACTCCCCTCCTCCTCCTCCCGCCGCCTGAGGCGCCGCCGGGCAAAGCTCTGGAGGCGTGGCGGCGGCGGACTTCCTCGGACACGACATCCATGGGGGCGCGGGTTCGCATCTCCGATGGCGGCGATCCGCATCGGGCTGTCGACGGCGGTGCCATGGAGCAGCGACGACCAGAGGAGGGAGAGGATCTCCATCGTTTGGCGGGCGGCGACGGTGGTTCGGGTCCGATCTGGGTCCTGGCGGGCTCGGATGGGCTGCGATCATACTGCTGCGGTCACAACGATGGCGGCTTCATGCAGGTTTCTAGGTTCGTTCCGAGGCACGAGGACGCCATGGGCGACTTTCCTTGGCATGGTGGCGGCGGCATCCTCCTTCACCGGAGGTGGTCGGCTGGTTCGTCGGGGTGGCGGATCGCGAGATCCGTCTACTCCGGCGATGAAGATCTAGTCGACGACGAGCTAGCGGTGAAGGGGCCACCGGTGAAAACCGTGCCTTGACATTGTTCTTGGCGGATGATGGCGGTGACTATTGGCGTCGTTCCCTTGCGAAGGCATCATCTTTGCTGGCCTCTACGCTGGCTCTTGCCGAGTTGGGGACTAGCGGTTGTCGGTGAAAACCGTGCCACGATTGGCGGGCGATGGTGGCGTTAAGCGTCACTTCGTTCTTGAAGGCATCGTCGTCGCAGTCTGCGGCTACTCACTCGTGCTGCTCTGGGGGAACCCTAGATCCGGGTCTCCCGGATCGGATGATGATGACGCTTCCTGCGTCGTTCTACCTCTTGGGGCATCATTTTTGGAGTAGCGACTGGATGGAGGTGGATCTTTGGTGGAGTGGTGTTCATCTACCATGTTGACGTTGATGATTCTCGGCAGCGTGGAGCTGCAGGGTATCGAAGACGGGTGCGGACTGCAGAACACGCGTAGGATGGTGGAGCTATCTGGCGTCATGGTGACATCGACGGCAGGTCTGGCAAGGTCAATGCGGTGATCCCTCTTGAAGATGGGTGCGAGGAAGACGACGGTAGCGATTTCTGTGGTGTGTGTGTTGAAGTGCGCTGATAGTCTGCTTGACTGGATGTGCTTCTCACCTGCTATTGGGCGGCTTGAGAAGGCATTTGGTTGTTTGGATGATGTGAGTTGGTGTATTATCACCCCCTTCATCCCTCGGTAGGTTTAGCGAGGTAGCTTCGAGTTTGATCTTTTGTATTGCTCTGGTAAGATATTGCGAATAATTTAATAAAAAAATCCATGTGCATCCATTGGATGTAGAAGCTGGGGCGATTTTTTTCCCTATTTTGAAAAAGAAACTAGTTATCTATTACTCTTACTAGTAAAGGAGAATGGAAAGAGGAACGATAACTCACAGTTTGCTCATTATATCACCACGACACACATGATCTTAACACAGAGTCACAGAGCACACAGGCATGAGTCAAAACCAAACAAGATCGAATCGAAAAGTTCGCGCAGGAATCAGCAGAGAACCAGCTTCTTCCTCGGGTGCCGGCACGTCATCGCTCATGCATGCGCTCGCGCCTGAGCCGCTCCTGCACCCTCGATATGTACAAGGCCGCGCGGCGGTCGACGTCGGCGTCTCCGTCGCAAAACTTCCCGTTGCCAGGCGCCATCACCTGCACGGTGACCACCCCTGGCGGCGGAGCCGGCGTCAGTGGCCACGGAGCGGCGACGGTGGGCTTCGCCTTGAAATTACCAGCAGCCTGGGCCGGCGTCGGCGCTGTCGTCTTCTGCCTGAACGCTCTGGCACTCTTGTACAAACCAATGTCCATTGCACAGGCGAGCTGTCGTTGGTATGTTTGTTGTTGTGTGGTGTGTGTAGGCTCGATGTATTACGTCCTTGGCAATTTATAGTAGTTTCTGAATCTTCAGAGCAGCTTCTATGCCGCAAATGGTACGTAGAACTAGTGTACCACCTGGACTATACGCTTAGGCGTCTCTTTCTCAGTTCAGAGACGATACAGTGGGACTTGTACAGTTGTTGTACCTGAGTTAAAGAGATTTCATATCCTTGGATGGAATATCCAAATGCTGCTTCTTTGAGATATGTACTTCTACAGTTGTATATGATGCACTATTCATGTTTCTTCGGTGCATTACCCAGGTCATATGTAAGCAGTAAACGGTAATCGAAATAGCGAGATGTCGATTACTATGCATTCCTTCCATCAGACTAAAACCTGCTCAGAAGTGATAAGATCTAATTTATAAAGAGAATATGATCTGCCATGTGTAGCATCGTTTCAGCTTTTGCAGGCAGTGCATTACTAATCTCTCCTCAAAAGAACCTAACATTCGCTACATACACATCGTTGATGGTCTCCATAATTTATAGTGCATATATAATGTTTCACCTAATCTAGTTCGGATCTAGAGAGAAGATTGTGTAACTAAAAAGTATCACTGCAAATGATCTTATCCCTACCAACATTTTGTTGTTATTCTTGTTGCCACGACCCTACCAACTAATTAACTTAGTCAGGGAGTTAACCAAGCGGAACATACGAGGATAAGACCGGTGTCCTTGTAAGGAATAAAGAGAGGAGATTGGTAGGAACAACTCATGCAAGTTGATTACTGATGACCTTTCTGTCTGATGGAATCATCTCAAAATAAACTGGCGTATATCTGCCTATTTCTTTTCTCTTTCATTTCCACAGGTGCAAAAGCAGAGAATCTGGAAAAAGGAAAGCGAAGAAAAGCAAGTGTTGCATATCCAACCCTGTGTCCAAGAATATTTTAAACAGGGCAGGAATATATGGTGTTTGATTCTCTTCCTTGCTATTGCTCGAACAAGTCATTTTCCACATGCAGCCCCATTTTCAGGAGCCCCCAGCTAATGCTAGTTCTAACACATATCGCATGTACAAAACCGTCCAGTTCTAAGAGCATCTCTAATCCATCCCCTTTCGGTCGTTAGAGAAGTATATTTTCTCCTCTAACGGCCAGAACCGTCTCTAACCTACCCCAAACGGCCTTAGAGGAGAAATTTGTTTAGGAGGTGAATTCCGCGGCTCGCAAATATACGTGCCACGGTTCACATATTTTTTGTCCTCCACGCCGCCGCCACTGCCTCGCTGCCCTGCCACACCATTCCCACCGGTGGCCAGCTGCCTTTTCCCTCCGCCAACTGCCTGAAGCACCGCAACCCTATTCCCCCCATATGCCCCTGTCGCCGGTGCTAGCCGTCGCCAGAATCGCCCTGGAGCCGCCGCATCGAGGTGGATCCCGCCTCCGGTCGAAACCGAAAGAAAGCTCGTCTCCGGCCGGCGCTGCGAGGTCGATTTAGGTAGGGAAAAGCCGCCGGAGGGGATGGAGGTGGTGTAGATCGACCATGGCCGTCAAGTTGGTGCCCGAGGCCGAGGTCCGTGGCCGGATTACGACAAACTTATCCCGGCGGCAGAGACGCTGGTTTGTCGTTGTCCGGTCGTTGCGCAGCGGCCAAGAGGTCATTTGTCGGCCAGGACCTAGCTGTCAGTTCATCCCGTTGCCCCCCTCGGTCGTCGAGCTCCCTTTTGGCCAGCGCAACTGTCCCGTACACGATCTGCACCTCCGCCGTGCACAAGGTACTCGATAGAATTACCCTATCACTTTTGGGTTTTTTTTTCAACTTTGTTCGTGGCCTACCTTGACCGAGAGCATCTTCAGCCATAGATGATGAGGTTGAGAGAGATGATTTTCGACGATTCTTCGTCCGAGGAGGAAGAAGATGAAGACGAAGATTTGGAAATGGCAATGATCATGATTTTGAACGAAGATTTTCGGGCGCCAAGGAGGGGATCTCAGTTTGGCCGTGCATGGATCAACCGAAACAGAGCCGAGGTTCATGACAAGGTCATGAGAGATGATTTCAACCCCGATGCGATCTACACGGACAAACCGATATGACATTCATTCTTTGGATTGACTAGCTCTCTCAATGATCTCAATGTTGTGTCGAGGCTACCACTGTTCTCAAGGCTTGTGAAGAATGAAGCTCTTCCATATGCAACTTTGAGATCGAAGGCCGTCAATACACAAATTAGTTGTGTTTGTTTTCATTGATTTGCTTCCGAAAAATTCGATTTATTACATTCAATTCGGTTTGCAATATTCAATAATTTGATTTATTACGTTTATTTGGGTTTGTAATAATGAATAATTTGATTTATTACACTTATTTTGGTTTGTAATATTCATAGTTTGGTTCAAAAGTTTTGATTTGCAAAAAAAAACAAAGTTTTACTCCTCTAAGAACGTTTGGGGATCGATTCCGCGGCGCTAAGTTGGTATGCAACATAAAGAACATTCTCAGGAAAAAAAACCCTCCATAGGCCATAGCCTGTCCTTCAAGAAAAAGTGAGTGACATGAGTCTGACATATAGATTACGTGTATCAGACTTGCTTTGCACAAAGATCTGTTATCCATTTATAAGAAACCTAGAGAAACTGATCTCGCTTCCCAGTTTCGCCGACGATGTGGAACATCTTTTTTTCACATCTTTTTTTTCTCAACCATCGCATTTAAGCGATACAGCGACTTATAGTTCATACCGAAGCTATGCATAACTAGACGCACCAACGGCACAAGATCCATAGAAATAAGACGACAAAAAATATTGGACAAAAAAAAACTAAGGCGACAAAGGACCTATTCGCGGACTAGATCGTCACATCCATATGGGATAGATACCTCCTTTTCCGTTCGCTCCGATTAGGTACATGGTGCGTAAACAATTCCATGTGCTCTGGCCGCTGAAACGGAGTAAGTGCGTACCTGAGCGTATACCCAGCAAAGGAGAAAAAACACTCTTTTCTAAAAAACCATGTCATTCTTCCATAACCAAAAGGCCCAACAAAGGGCAACCACCCCCGTTAGGATATAAGAAATAGATCTCTTATGTATACTTTGTAACCATTTACTGAACATGTTTGTTTGAAAAATATATAATACTACTAAACTTGTTGGACACGATAGGAGGTGATTTTTTTTTCAAGAACACACCAAGGGTGTGCCTTATATTTATAGAAGTTAAAAGCTTAAATACAAGAAGGAAGCCAAAAACCCAACTGCAAACAATTGGGCTGGCTGACTCCAGACACACACACAACAACTCCTACGCTCCTAAAACCCTAAGCCTACTCTCGCGCAGGGTTTTGCCTCCCTTCCAAACGACGCTATCTCCCAAAGCTTGGACTCCTCTAAGACCTCGACATGGCAGCTTGACCTACACTAAGACCTCGACACCACCGCACATATGTTGTAGGAGCCATAGACATAGCCATGACGTCCATCAAGCTCTCAGAGTTGGACAACACAACCATAGCGACTTCGGCGGCCAAACCCTAGAAAAGGGAGGCCATTCGCAAGCTCGAATCTGGCTGGGAGAGGTAGAAATGTTAGGGTAGGGCGTTAGAGGGTTGAGTGGCGCATCGTTTGAGTGCTTGCATGGTGGGAGTGGCATCCAGGAATGGCCGTGGCCGGACGGGGGTGACTCGGTCCCCTCGCGAGCGAGTGAGTGGGAAGAGGGAAGGAGAGAGTGGAGCAGCCGGTCGGTTCGACCAAACTGGTTTGGCCATGTTTTTGTCAAAAAATGTTTGACGGGACAGGGCCCACCTATGAGGGGCATTTTTTTATTTCATAAATACCTAAATACCCTAAAAATCATTAGAAGCCCAACACAAAGTCAGAATAACATAATGAACATACCTAAAGAAAGATAAAAATGTGAATAATGGAAAAATGAACCTTGTTTGATTATTTGAAGTCATTTTGTTTATAGAATTGTTTGAGTTATTTAAATACCTAAATAGGAGTAATGCCAATTCAAAATCAAATTTAAACTCAACTTAAAATTTTAAAATTAACATGGATTTATGTTTGACCAACACTAAACCCTAATAAGGTAATTCTGAAAATTCCAAAGTTAAATTCATATAAGAATATTAAAAAGATATATGAAAATTCTAAAGCGAAATTCATATAGATATATGAACATTCTAAAGTGAAATTTAAATAAAACATAATTGTTAAAGTTAATAAAACTTATCATACGATTTAATAAATTATTCAATATTGAGTGCGAGCATCCTAAGAAAGAAGTTCACTATTTTTATAACCATCAATGATAAAAGTAAAATATTTTATCAAATAAAATTCACCACTTTTCCATAAGGAAAGTAGTAGAAAATATTTGACCTAAATCCTAAAAACACATCATTAAAGGGGAGGGATACACCACACTAAAAACCATACCATAGTATGCACCATAGCATCATTTGGATCTTATACATTGTCCTTATCGAATACTGATGTTATTTTGAGAGCCCAAGGTTAGGGCCACTTAAATTATGCAAACTATGGTAATTCACAGTCACCATCCAAGTTTATCTTGCATTTTGTTGGTAAACTTTATATTTTTTTTTCCAAAAACCCTCATTTGCATTCAAAAGAAAAACTATTTTCTAAATTATAAACTAGGGCTTATGGACCAAAATTCATGTACTCTATTGTTTGTAGTGGTGTACTGGGTTGAATCTCTCTGTGCCTCTCCTCTTATCTGTAGGAAGCCTCATTACTTTGAGCATCTTTGTTTTGTGTTCTTTGCTTTTAAATTCCTTTCAATTAACCTTTCACCACAAAATTTCCTTTCACCCATTTCTTGTACACTAGTAAGTGGCACATGCTTTGCACGTCATGGCATATAGGTAGAAGCGTGCTTCTATAGATTAAGAGCAACTCTAGCATATCCTAAAAACTATTTCATATGAACCACTTTTGTGGTATGGTGCAGGTTCGGCTGGAAATGATCTCCTAAACTCGTATTGTAAAACTGAAGATTCTTCGTCACGCCATATGTCGGGTTTTTTGGGCCTGGATGCCGGCGTTTTTATCCACCCCTGCCACCCCTTGAGAACAAACTATCCGCGGTAGTCCGGACAATGCACCACTGACTCCCGAGACAACTTGGACGATGCGGCCGCACGGGGGGTGGGGGGGGGGGGGGGGGACTCTCAAGACAGGCTAGACATGCTGCCACAAGGGGGGAGGCCCCAATTAGAGTCTTGCGGCTTCGGAGCCACCGGGCGACGGCACAAAAAACTCCATGGCAATGATTGGGCAACACAGGTAAAAGGGGATCAGCGCCAGCGAGGGTGTGGGAAACAAGGGGATGAAATGTCCCTCCCTCCAATCTCAGGCCGACTATGCGGGAAATGGCAAACAAGCCGTGTGTACCGCGTATATGCAGGTTTTGACGACCGTTTTGAGTTTCCTCGCGACAAAATTTGCAGATCGGGCAATTATTCAAGATTCATTCAGTGCATTTTTGTCCCAAAACTGCTAAACAACAGTCATTTTGCGCCTTCAGTTTCGTGCCTTTCATGAGATCAGCTGTAGTTGTTTCTGAAGAAAAAAGATTAATAGGATGTTGGGACATATGGTGCCCTGAAAATGGTAAACAATAAATGTTTTAATATATAATGAAGTAGAAGTACAGTCTGTTGAGGTTAGTATGAGTGCCACAAATTTTTTATGGACATCTTAATATCAGTACGTACATGCTTTTTTATTAAATGTGCAAAAAATTAAGGTTTTCTTTTACCTGCGCTAACTCTTATTAAATTTAATTTCCTACCCTAGGTGAGTGTCAGGTAGGATATAAAAGGGGTCAGTATTTCAAAATAAATAAAGAGTAAAACTTTTTCAATATAAGTATAAAACCATGTCAAATACATACATTAAGATTATTCATATTGTTAAGAAGTGAGTCGCTCGTTTCGTAAGATAAGTTGATTTTTACAACTCAGCCGCGCATGTTCAAGTCTTAGATTAGAGTCTTATTTTTTTTTAAAAAACACTGTAGGGAGTTTTCTACTGCATTCCTTTCTAAAATGTAGAAAATAATGTAGATGTAGGAAATAATGTACTCTACAATCTGAAAAAATCTCGACTCAAAATACCATTATTTAGTGAAACATCATAATTCTGCCAGATTTTGTTATTTTTGTTAATCCGTGAATATAAGGTATTTTTGTTATTTTAGCGAATAGTGCAAACTTTGAAACATCCAAATTCTGTCCAGATTTCGTACGGTATCGTTGTAGAAAACATCATTATCTACATTTAATTTTCTGTAAAAATATTGGAACTTTGAATGTTGCCAATTTTTTAAAGAATTGTCGGGCTACCTGGTAGCCTGGGTTCTAAAGTGATTTTTTTGGTTTATATGCTATTTTTCTCAAGCCGCATTCTTTCTATTTTACATCGGCTAGTGGTGTATGGGAGCTTACGTCTACCATGAGCATCATTACTATTATATATTTATATATACGTGCTGCAGCTTGATTTTCTGAAGAAATAGAAGATACATAAACTTCGAATGGACTGATCTTTCATTCGAGTATCATTATTTGGGCTTCATATATTTCGCCGAAGAAGGATGCGTTGGCAAAACTACCAACTGCGGCCACTGTTTGTCATACGGCAGAAAGAACTTAGACCATAATATAAATAAAAAACATTAGTAGTATTAAATTAACATTTTAGCAATGTCCACGCTCGAGACACTTAAAAAAGAAAGAAAAAGGAACCGCATTAACTGTACTGTCAGGGTAAAAAGAAGCACTGCAATTGACGTGATGAACTGTGCAAACCCAAAACCATCATTTGAAAAGTAACAAAGAGAGAAGGAGCGACTCACATGCGGCGTTGGCCTTCCACACGAAGAACGGTACAGGGCAGGCTTTCCTACACTAGATTTAGATGTGCGCCTTGGCGCACGATCCCGTGAAGTTCGTGTATTAGTAGGAAAATAATACTAATTTATGTATGCTTACAAAAACATAGTGATGATTGTTTTGTAATACACTTAATAATAAACCGAAAAACTCTACGATATTAAGATATTGATTGATATTTTTCTGGTAGGACATCAACACGACTCACTGGATGTTGCTCATATTAAAACCGCTCTCCCTCCAGGTTCATACATAAGATTCATCAAGGCGGATTAATAATTGGCAAGTGGTGCCAATTGCAGTTTAGTCCAAGTAGAATAGATCCTCCTTTTGTGACCTGCAAATCACAAGAACTGCAGTATGCCATATACACACAACTTCTGGTTCACCGTCCCTGACAAAGAAAAAGCACACACATTTAATTTGGAATTACAAAGTTACCTGTAAAACATAAAGAAAAGAACAATATGACAGATGACAAAGAGAACAATATGCATTGGGCCGAGAATGATCCAGCTAAATACACTTGACACCACATAATATGGGATTTTTAAACTGCAAATAAGGCACCTCACTATAGGACACACCTCACGTAGTTAATATATTCAGTACATTAACTTCTATCGATACTCATACAAAAAGCCAATAGTCTGGGTGCACATTATAAACTTCAATTGGAAAGACATGTGCACAGTTTTGAACTAAATAGAATATATGATCTAACATAACTATTAAGATATTAACATAAATGGATGATTCTCCAAGATTTTTTTTACGGAGAATGCGCACCAAAAGAGAAATAATGATATATCATCATCATCTTCATTTATTTGATCCTTTCAGGACAACCATGTGGTTTCCTTACGCGTTCATCAATAGAAAGTACATTTTCTTATGGGCAGTATATCCAAAGAATAACCATGCTTAAAGAAGCTACATGATATCATGTAGTTTTCAGTATGAAGGAAAATGTACACATAACTGGAACGATAAATTCAAAACCAAATTAAAAGGAAGCACCATTATCTCTAAAATGAATTAGTTCCGATGAGATGGGAACAAAGGAGAAACAACCTTTACCTGAACAAAGATGATAAAATGAGAAAAGGAGGCATCTCCAAATTAAATTCATATGCGAACAATAATACAGAGATGAAGCAAAGACAAGGTAGTCACCTCTAAAGAAGAAGTAGAGGAAAATCTACAACCTTTATGTTTGCCCATATGGCAATTATAATGCACGGCCCCCTCCAACCTGCAGATTGTGGGTATCACAAAAGTTGTTAAGATACTCAATGCTTAGGGTATGTACAATGCTACACTCTTAGATATGCGCTTGGACAACCAAAAAGTAATAATTATTGTAAAGCCTATGGATAAGAGTCTTTAACTACAACGTGCAGTGCTAGTAGGTGCTAAAACAATTTACTTAGCGCGTGGACATGACTTGCTGTTGGGTTACATGCAGGAAAAAAAGGCCAGAGCGTCGGCGCATGGGTAAGGACCGACGTAAGCTCGATTACTGGGATCGGCAGGGATTTGATCAAAACGGATAGGATTACTATACCTAGCGCCTGCGCTAAGCGCTGCATTGTACATGCGCTTAGTACCTGCAGATAGAACCTGAGACTCGAGTTAAAATGAAAGAAAGCATAGCCATGTTTCCATATATATGTATCTACCAAACAAAGTGAAACCAAGCAATGCGGCAAATTTTCCAAAGTGAGGTATATAATGTAATGACCAACGATGGTGCATCCAAAGAGCCTTTTAGAGCTAATAACAATTCTTCTTTTATGCAAGGATAAATGTGGGAATAGAGAAATCAAGTACAAAGTTATTTCTTCAGGACTAAGAAGATAGACAGGGAGAATCAAGTACGATGAATTATTTTTCTGGAATAAGAAAATAAAAGACTACAAAAATAAATGCTTCAAGCCTAACCAAAGATAAAATGATGCATCTATCTATATGGAAAGATAAAATGATGATTCTATCTATATGGATTTTTTTTAATAAACGCTTCAAGTCTTTTAGCAATTTTTTTAATGCTTCTTGCAAACCATGATAATCTATAATTTTTCTCACAGGTTTTAACTCTGAGTCTTAAAGAATGTTGGTGTAAATGGTTGCTATAATACTTTCTATCTTTCTTATCCACAGATTATCTCACACGTTTTACAGTTTGATCCTTCAGTGACTAAGAATGTTGGTGTAAATGGCCTCTATTCCTTATCTCAGGAACTACCTGGATAATTTCATATCCGCGAGTGGTACGGTTTCGGATCCTAAGGGGAAGATGCTCATCAGTAATGCGTCTACTGATAGTTCTGAGGGTTTATCGGTGGTGAACCAATGGACAGCTCTAGCCATTGGCTCTTTGAAAGCCAATGTTGATGCTGGGTGGGATGCAGTGACCTGTAGGGCGGGGATTGGCATTGTCATTCGGGATCATTCTGTTCATACGGTATTATCGGAATGGAAGCATTTATCTTGGTGCTCGAGATCTGAAGAAGCAGAAGTCTTAGCTTGTATTGCGGGGCTGCATAGCTCAGTCTATTAACAAAAAAAAGTTATTGGAAAGAGGGACATGGGTCTACTTTGAGCCACTGGACAAAGTAGGCTAAAATGTAAATATATGTGGAACCGAAGTAACTACAAAGCAAGTTGAATTTTAGTCAGCCAAATTATCTTCATAAATAGCCGCTCTGTCTTTCTATGGTCATTTCCCTTGAGTTCACACACCAAATAAATAGTGAATGTGTTATTTTTGCAACTCACACGTATCGATTCTTTGGCAAAATTGTTAAGCCAAATTTTCTAGGAATTAAGAACCTATTGAGGAATGGCTTATATTAACTAATTACGGAGCTTCTTCTTATAACCAAACCAGACCATAGGTATGATAGTAAAACACGCCTGAACGACAATCCTATCTTTTATCAAGAACTTGCTCATGATTGACTTCCTTTTTTCGAAAGACCAAAAACAAACTAACAGGGGGAGAAACCCCTGTTATTAAGATAAGTGGCGAGTCTCTGAACGCTGGCTGCCTAGACATTTTGGTAGACAGGAAGCTATGTGGAAATAATGGCATATTGCCAATTTTAAAAGAACTGAACCACATTACAATGAAAAAAAAATTCAGCTTCACAGAGTTCACTTTTAATGTTGCACTACTTCACATCCACTTTTATAATCATTGTAGCTTATTAATCGTGCATAAGGTAAAGAAGGCAAACACTTCAAGAATTTTATATTGTACACCAAAAAAAGCATCGTACATGTATTAGATAAAGTTCATATATATTATTGTTGCCTGCCAAAACCCACCGGCGAGCAGCGGCGAGCAACACGAAGAGCCGGGAGGCTTCCAAGACTGCTGGTGGGCCCTGGTCCCTCGTCGTCGTCCCGCAATGCTCTGGCACACGTCCTGACGGTCGCAAGGGCGTGCCACCTGACCTATACCTGGTCAGGGAGGTGTTGGATCGCTTCGATTAGTTTCCCGCATGGTAGACACGTAAACATTAAATGAGCCTCGATCGGCTCTCAGGTTACCCTGCTCATCGGCTCAAAGAGCCGATTGACCCATGGTTCATGTTAGATCTTGCAATAACATGGGTGTCCGCTTCATTATCTCGAGCTAAAACGATCGCGGCGAGTTTAGGGTTTTCACCGTATAACCGGAACATCCTACACGTAGTTGAGCCTAGCAGATACGAAAGATGATGGAAAATTAACCCTAAAAGAGGCCTAAAAACCAACGTGGAGTCGATTCCCGGAACATCCCTTCTAGGATTGGTAAGCCATACCTAGCGCACTACCGGATCGTTCAACCCGTTTGCAAGGCCTAACCATACGGATATCAAACTAATCCTTGCAGAACAAGGAGCAACTATAACAGATCAAATCTACTAAATAAAGATGAAGCAAGATGCCGCCCCTACATCTAAGATAGGTGTAAGGATGGCTAGATATCGAGGGGCGGCATAGCTAAGCAAGCATACCAGAAGAACAACAATGCAAGCCCCAAAACATCTAAGATAAGTAGTGTTACTCGCCATCAAAAAGGCTTCAGTACGAGTAACACCAGATAACGAATAAACCTATACTGCCTAGATCGCAAGATGCGATCTAGGCAGCATGATGCTCTACCGGGAGAAACACTCGAAACAAGGGGTGGCGATGCGCCTAGATTGTGTTTGTTGTGAACGTGATTGTCCTCCTTTCTCAATAACCCTAGGTACATATTTATAGTCCGTAGACTTTCTATCTTTGGAATACACCCCTAACCGTGTACGAGCTAAACTCTATCTCTTAATTCTAATCTACCATAATATACAGATACATGGGCAATCTAGCCCAAACTCTCGTGCAAGGCCGCTTCAGAGACACTCCACGTGTATATCCTCCAAGCCCATCTCAATTATGGCCCATGTCTTGATTTGGCCAAAATCTGGTGATAACACATGCCCCCCTGGTTTTGGTAATGATAATTTCAAAACCACTCTGTTTTTTCTTTGTAGGGTCATGTCGTGGCAGAGCAGAACCGCTTCAGTATCTTTCCATCATGATGCCCTGTCTTCTCAACTTCTGCACGATTGACAGTTTTGGCACCGCGTCCTCGAAAACTGCTCAAGCATTAAATCTCCACTATATTGTAGGATAACGTAGCATAGAAAACAAAAAATTTCCTACCGCGAACACGAAATCCAAGCCAAGATGCAATCTAGAAGACGGTAGCAACGAGGGGATTGTCGAGTCTCACCCTTGAAGAGATTCCAAAGCCTACAAGATGAGGCTCTTGTTGCTCTGCGGTAGACGTTCACTTGCCGCTTGCAAAAGCGCGTAGAAGATCTTGATCACGGCGCCCACGAGCGGGCAGCACCTCCGTACTCGGTCACACGTTCGGTTGTTGATGAAGACGACGTCCACCTCCCCGTTCCGGCCGGGCAGCGGAAGTAGTAGATCCTCCTCGGAATCCCGGCAGCACGACGGCGTGGTGGCGGTGGTGGTGGAGAACTCCGGCAGGGCTTCGCCTATGCGGCTGCGGGAGTATAATGTGGAGGAGGAGAGGCTAGGGTTTGGGGAGAGGAGTACCCACCGGCCAAAGCGCTTCCTTGCCGAGGATCGGATGACGATGACGACGACGACGACGAGAGGATGAAGCCCTGGCAACTTCATCCAGCAGCGGCGAGACGCCGCCGGCAACAGCGCCGACAACGCGGGGACAGCGGCAGCGAGAACGCGGCCCTTAGATTGCAGGAAGTAGTACGGAGGCTAGTAGTGGTAGTGCATTAGGCATCGGATGATCCTTTTGAGGCGATCGGCTCTTCCTTGTAAAATCTTTACCATTAATCCAATGAAGAATGTTCCTCAATTTGATTTTCCAATTGGCCAATTCTAATCTTGGAGTTATCGAAGTAGGTCAACGCACAGGCAAATAGCGGTAATGTCGGTCTTTTTTTCACCATCAAACGCCCATAAGGCTAACTTGGGCATAAATTAGACAGGTTCAAGCCAGACATTCCCAAAATTCAGGTGATAACATTACCTCTCCATAATATTTTGTAGCTCTAGAGTCGATGGCTGCGCATGGCTGTTTTTATTCTCAAGTCGATGTACGGCCATCAGTGCATGCCCTGTTTGTCCTGTTGCTTTGCACATATATTTTTTTTTATGTTGATTTCATGCATGACTGAGTGTTTTTTTACTCGCCCAGGTTGGGCCTTGGCCTCCATATTTACTGCCTCATCCCACATGCTTGAAATACTTCTTTAGATCTTGGCCATTGGCGGCCCTTTGGGAACTTCACCCCATCCAGGCATAACAAGGCATGTATGCATTCCCCTTTAAAACTTGGAAAATCCACGACTTTGTCACATTTGCATTGCCAATTTAGAGACCATTACCTGTCACGCTTTATCATAGTCTAGCGGCCTTGACTTCCCATGCAGGATCGCAACGTGGAACTCCTTCGGTCTCACCTTATTATGCGCGAGCTACCTTGGCTTTGTTTTCCTTGATTTTCTCCAGCGACCATAATCTGAGTTCCGTTACATCCTCAATGCTGTCACTCATCGAGCTGCATATTCTTGATTATTAAATCATTAAAGCAGTAGTCTAGTCTAAGGCAGTAGTGATTTCCCAGGCAACACAGCTTGTAAGACAGATGGTATGGCGAGGGTCTTTATTGCTCCATGACACGACTCGATAAGCCCACAAGAGCCTACGACAACACACTCGTGCCGTCTAGAGATGCTAAGTCAATTTCCTCTTAATCGACAGTAAAGGCTCTTGTTGGACGCCTGACTTGCCCATTTGCTTGAGCATAGTGTGGAGCAGTCGGGGTCAGCTTGATTCCCATGTCCTCGCAGAACTTTCTAAACTCCTTAGAAAGCAGAAAACGGAACCTCCACCGCCAGTGCATTGATAGTACGGGAATCCGAATCTGTGAATGACATGCTCCTTCACAGCGATGACATCTTTGGATGCTCTTTGACTTCATAGGAGACAGCCTCACCCACTTAGTAAATAATCTGTAATGGCGAAACCACTCATGGACTTTGCTCGATGGAGGATGAATTTAGATCATATCCATGCCCCAACTTATAAAATGGCCAAGGTTTGATGATGGGATTCCATCTGATGCGAGTACCATACGAATACTCCCAAACTTGACATGCTTGGCCTTTTTATAAATGCCAAAACAATCCTCAAGCATGGTGGGCCAATAAAATCCCGATCGCGTCAGCCATTTCATCTTATGAGCGATTGATCGTTCCTGGGCACCTTCATGTACCTCGATATGTGACCCGATTGAACTCGCTGGTCCCAAACATTTGAGAAGTAACCCTTCCAGCGTCATGTAGAACATGTCATCCCCAATTAGGAGCGTACTTCATGGCCTGTGTCTTATAGTTTAGAGGTGCCCCAAGGCGAATCTTTCAGTAATTGAAGGCCTTAGGCTTTCTAATAATCCGGTTCCGGGGGTGTACCTGAACATCGGCTC
>NC_061514.1:155729775-155767404 GCF_022539505.1 Lolium rigidum
GGAACACTCGCGTGGAAAATAGGGCCGTGGGCTTTTGTTTCGTCCAATTCCGAGAATATTTGTAAACTAACTTTTCGAAACCAAAAATAGCGAGAAAACGAGAGCCGCACCTGTGGCATCTTGTTAATAGGTTAGTCCCAGAAAATGCATAAAAACATTATAAAGTATGAATAAAACATGTAGGTATTGTCATAAAACTAGCATGAAACATAAGAAATTATAGATACGTTGGAGACGTATCACTTGCCAAGAAAATGGACAGTTCTTTCATGACCAGTGCATGCAATCGATGCTTCCAAGCATCGCAGGGAATCCTCTCATAGCATTTTATATCATGATCCTTGCAGTCTCTTCTTCAGTTGGCCCTCTCAATTAATATTTTCCAAACTTTCCCACCACAACTCTACAAAACTTGTACATGCACTCAATGGCAGTAGACTCACTCATGTGAAGGTAGTCGTCCTGTGTATCGGCAGGTGCTCCGTATGCAAGCATCCTCATGGCAGCGATGCACTTCTGAATTGACGAGAACCTGGCAACGCTTACAGCGTCGTGCTTGAGCTTGAAGTAGGGGTCGAACTCTCGAACGCCGTGGAGGATATTCATGAACAAACCCTTGCTCGTCCTATACCGGCGCCGAAAATTGTCGGCATGTGTTGCGTCATCTGCGAAGTAGTCGTTGTGCAGCATGGTATGCCCCTCCATCCTCTGTCGGGACTTCGACTTATTTCTCCCCGGCCTTGATCCTCCGCGGTGCGGCCTCTTCCTCTTCTCCGCCTTGGCGTCAAGCATGTCCTGGAGGGACGCGATGATCAGCAAATGCTCCTGGATGTCGTTGTCGAAGGCTTGCTCGTCCTCCAGCAGTCGGACAAGCATCTCGTCGTTTCTATCCATGTCTGGAGCAAAATTAATGGTTAAAATTCAGTCGCGGCAGACGAGGCAACGAATAGTGGCCTATCGCGCCTATCTGACAAGGCATCGAACACCTTAAGTGTGTGGAGGTGGGGAGTATTTGACGTCGCGTTCTGGGACGCGCTAGCGAAGCGGCGGCGGCAAGAGAGTCAGCCGCAACAACGGTGCCCGACTCAGAAGAGATATGCCGTCGAAACGGCCAGCAAATCGAGCGGCGGAGGAGGGGTGGCAGGCGTGGGAGGGAAGGCGCGACGAGAAATAAAAGGCGTGAACCAACGGTTATTGAAGTGGTCGCCGATAGGTGGGAGCCCGCCACACTTTCCGTTGTGTCCGGCGTGCCCGGAGCGTCCCATGTGGAGCGGGAACGGGCTCGGGGCGCCGGACACCGTATTGGGCCGCGCCGGACAGAAGGAGGCTTTGGGGCGCACGACTGGGAACAAAAAAAAATCCGGTGTGCCCCAAATCTCTTTGGGGGCCACTTTGGGGGACGCGACTAGAGATGCTCTTATGCAATAGTCTAGAGGGGTTTTTAGATCACATTTATTTGAGCTCCAAGTGTTTTAATTCGTAGAAAACTAAATAAGCTTGCTCAACTAGCTACACCGACAACAACTTAAACTAAGCAAGATAGGCACAAGATGTACCACAAGTGATAGGCAAGATATAGTACTTCAAGCACAATGGCTATCACAAAGAAAGTAACTCGGGTATAGATATTACCGAAGCGCGCGGAGACAAAGATTAATTAATGTGTTCTCTCACATGAAGTGAGGTATGTCACGTTGGAGAGATACGGACTAGAACCACAAAGTGCAAGGCCTTTGGCTAGCTTTTCCTCCACTGCGGAGATGGCAAGCTCCACAACCACTTCATAAGCTCCACGAAGGAGAAGCATGGGCCTCTTCACAATCTTCCACGAAGAGGTCACCGGAGCACTAGCCGCCAAACCAACTAGGATGTCACCCTCTAAGAGTAACAAGCTCACGGTCTCTCACCCAAAAAATCGTAATGGAGAGCTCAACACTATGCAAGGATGCAAAGCAAGAACGCCTAAGGTATTCAAATCCTTCACACTCAAATCTCACGAAAGCAACAAGTGCTAGGCAGGAATTAGAAAGGAAGAACAATGAAGGAAATCAATAAATGACTCCAAGATCTAGATTCAAAGAGTTCTTCGCACTTAGAGGAGAAATTGATTGGTGGATATTGTATATCTAGATCTCCTCTTCCAAATCCCTAAAGAAGATGCAAGAATCATATGAGGGGAGGGAGAGGAATCAAGCTTTTGAGGTTCAATAGTGGAGTATACGAGAGAGAGAGATAGAGAGAGAGAGAGAGAGGGAGAGAGGGAGGAAGGGAGGGAGCAAATGGAATGGTTAACCTTACCTCCTCAAGGAGGAAGAAGGGCTATTTATAATCCAAGGGAGAAAACTAGTCGCTTGGGGAATTCCTGCGACCCAAACCGACTGTAAAATCGGTGGCTCTGATCCTCCGTCGACTTGGTTCGACACACAATCCAGCACACCGGGTTCGAGTGGTTTAGCAGTCTGGGCTTGTCCGAGACTGTCGCGTCGGTTTCCTTGCAGGTTCCAAACCGGCGGGCCGAAACTATTTTGGTTTTGCCATATTCGGCACATACCGCAGCAAACTAGCGGCGCCAAACAGTTTCAGAGAAGAAATCGACACCGCTGGTTTCTGCGCCGATTTCGTCAGAACTTTCTCAAACTGCAGTTTTCTTGAAAGAACTAGACTCTCACAATGTTCCCGAACTCCAATTGAGATGAAACCAATTTTGTTGGAAATATTAAGAAGCATCACATGACATTTTTACATGATTTTAGATAGGAAGCCTCCCTACGTCAAGAACCGGTAAAGATGTTTAAACTCGAAAACACAAAAGAAGATGCATGTGAATTCTGTTTTCGATGAACTTGGGCTTGTTGAAAAGTTAGCAACAAGATCAAGAACCTCACATAGATAAACACCAATAAGAAACAATAATATAGGGATGCAAAGAATGCAATTGAGCTCCCTAAGACGGTGTGATCAAGTTACCCAACCGAATTCTCCTCTTGATATTGCGGCTATCTATCTTATAACATGGTCTCCCAACCGAAATTTAACTGTTCATGCACCTACCGAAATCAACCCAAAGTGTATCTTCTCCTATCTAATGGGCACATAAAGGGCCCATTTGGTCGCCTGGGCCGATTTTGTACACCACTAGCGCAGTGAGATAGGAGTGTTTGCTCGTTGAAAACGGGTCATAGGCCATAAAAGGCGTGTCGTTTGGTTGCTGGTGTGGCATTTTCTGCACCGGAGAGGGGAGCCAGCCTCCATTGCTTGGGTGCATGCACAGACGTCTTTCTGCCTTGGTCGTGCAGCGCACCTTGTTTGGTTGCAGACATGAGCGTGTTGTGGTAACCCCTTCCCTTAGAGTGGTGAGGTTACCCAGTCTGCTAACTGAATAACAACACATTCAACTAGAATCAGTTCATCAAAAGTTATTGGTAATACACAACAAGTACTTACCCTACTGGACTCTCACAATGTTCCCGAACTCCAATTGAGATGAAAACAATTTATTGGAAATATTAGGAAGCATCACATGACATTTTTACATGATTTTAGATAGGAAGCCTCCCTATGTCAAGAACCGGTAAAGATGTTTAAACTCGAAAACGCAAAAGAAGATGCATGTGAATTCTGTTTTCGATGAACTTGGGATTTTTGAAAAGTTAGCAACAAGATCAAGAACCTCACATAGAGAAACACCAATAAGAAAAAATAGTATAGGGATGCAAAGAGTGCAAAGGATTGAGCTCCCTAAGACGGTGTGATCAAGTTACCCAACCCAAATCCCCTCTTGATAGTGCGGCTATCTATCTTATAACCTGGTCTCCCAACAACCACCTTGATACCCGTTAAAGTAAAGCATAGCAAGGACATACTTTTGCCTTGTGCATCCCGCTTGACCTTGATGATGATGCTTCATGCTTCATTCAAGATGGAATGCACCACTTTATCATTGTTGCTTCCTGAAGACTCGTAATTTTCTTCCCCAGACACCACTATGGGATGTATTCATTAGGGCACATCTTCACACGTACATTATAACCAAATGGTCGTCATGCTTCAAGCATTATCTTCTTGATATGCTCCTCTTGAACTTTCCCTTCTCAACCTTTATGATGATCACTGATGTCTACGCACGCTTCTATTCCTGTAGACAGTGTTGGGCCTCCAAGAGCAGAGGTTTGTAGAACAGCAACAAGTTTCCTTTAAGTGAATCACCCAAGGTTTATCAAACTCAGGGAGGTAGAGGTCAAAGATATCCCTCTCAAGCAACCCTGCAATTAAGATACAAGAAGTCTCTTGTGTCCCCAACACACCTAATACACTAGTTAGATTTATAGGTGCACTAGTTCGGCGAAGAGATAGTGAAATACAAGTAATATGGATGATTATAAGTAGTAATTGCAATCTGAAATAAAAATGGCAGCAAGCGAACATGTAGCAGAACTTGTTGGAAATGGTGTTTCAATGCTTAGAAACAAGGCCTAGGGATCATACTTTCACTAGTGGACACTCTCAACAATGATCACATAATTAAATAAATAAATGCTACTCTCAAACACTCTCTTGTTGGATAACAAACACCATTCATTGTGTAGGGATGCAAAAGCACACCTCAAGCCGGAGTAAACAAGCTCCACAACGTCATAAAGGAATCACACACGATGCGCACACTGTCACCATCACACTGTGGAGAGTGAATCCGGAGTTCGTATTTAAAGTAACCTCTAGAGTGCATAATAGACAAGAGTAACATCTACATATTCAACTAGATTACAAAGCTCATGATCACATAAAGATCACACCATGGGAGAGAGAGATGAACCACATAGATACCGGTAGAGCCCTCAACCTCGGGGGAGAACTACTCCCTCCTCATCATGGGAGTCAACAACGGCGATGAAGATGGCGGTGGTGTCGATGGAGATGACTCCGGGGGCAATTCCCCGTCCCGACGGCGTGCCGGAACAGAGACTTCTGTCCCCGATCTTGGCTTCGCGATGGCGGCGGCTACGTAACTTTTCGTGGAACATGACTGATCGTCCTAGGGATTTCACTTCTGGAAGAATATATAGGCGGAAGGGCGTCTTTGGAGGAGTCCCGAGGGGCCCACTCCATATGGTGGCGCGGCCAGGGGTGGGGCCGCGCCCCCTATGGTGTGGGAGCCCCTTGGCCCCCATCTGGCCCTTCTCTGGCTCTCTGGGTCCGTCTCGGCAAAATATCGACTTCTGTCTTCGTGGGGTCCAATTCCGAGAATATTTCTTGTGTAGAATTTCTGAAACCAAAAACAGCAGAGAACAGGAACTGGCGCTTCGGCATCTTGTTAATAGGCTAGTCCCGGAAAATGCATAAAAATGATATAAAATGTATATAAAACATGTAGCAATTGGTATAATATAAGCATGGAACATCAGAAATTATAGATACGATGGAGACGTATCAAGCATCCCCAATCTTAGTTCCTACCCGCCCTCGAGTAGGTAAACGATAAAAAGAATAATCTGAAGTGACATGCTACCAACATAATCTTGATCAATACTATTGTAAAGCATATGAGATGAATGAAGTGACTCAAAGCAATGGTCTATAGTTTGCTAACAAAAAGATAATGACTAAACAACTGAATCATATAGCAAAAACTTTTCATGAATAGTACTTTCAAGACAAGCATCGAAAAGTCTTGCATAAGAGTTAACTCATAAAGCAATAGATTCTTAATAAAAGTTTTGAAGCAACACAAAGGAAGATTTAAGTTTCAGCAATTGCCTTCAACTTTCAACATGTATATCTCATGGATAATTGTCAACACAAAGTAATATGATGAGTGCAATAAGTAAGCACATAAGAAATGATGCACATAGTTGACACAAGTGTTTGCTTCTAAGATAGAAGGAAGTAGGTAAACTGACTCAACATAAAGTAAAAGATAGGCCCTTCGCAGAGGGAAGCAGGGATTAAATCATGTGCTAGAGATTTTCAAGTTTTGAAATCATATAGAGAGCATAAAAATAAAGTTTTGAGAGGTGTTTGTTGTTGTCAACGAATGGTAGTGGGCACTCTAACCCCCTTGTCAAACAGACTTTCAAAGAGCGGCTCCCATGAAGGACGTTATCTCTACCATCAAGGTAGATCATCCCTCTTCTCTTTTGTTTACACGTGTATTTTAGTTTTATTTATAGTTGACACTCCTCCCAACCTTTTGCTTTCACAAGCCATGGCTAACCGAATCCTCGGGTGCCTTCCAACATTTCACATACCATGGAGGAGTGTCTATTTGCAAAATTAAGTTGCTTACTGATAAATCAGGGCAAAACATGTGAAGAGAATTATTAATGAAAGTTAATTAATTGGGGCTGGGAACCCCGTTGCCAGTTCTTTTTGCAAAATTATTGGATAAGCGGATGTGCCACTAGTCCATTGGTGAAAGTCTGCCCAACAAGATTGAAAGATAAAACACCACATACTTCCTCATGAGCTATAAAACATTGACACAAATAAGGAGAAATAAAGTTTTGAATTGTTTAAAGGTAGCACATGAAGTATTTACTTGGAATGGCAGAAAAATACCACATAGTAGGTAGTTATGGTGGACACAAATGGCATAGGTTTTGGCTCAAGGTTTTGGATGCACGAGAAGCATTTCCTCTCAGTACAAGGCTTTGGCTAGCAAGGTTGTTTGAAGTAAACACAAGTATAAACCGGTACAGCAAAACTTACATAAGAACATATTGCAAGCATTATAAGACTCTACATTGTCTTCCTTGTTGCTCAAACACTTTACCAGAAAATATCTAGACCTTAGAGAGACCAATCATGCAAACCAAATTTCAACAAAGCTCTACGGTAGTTCTCCACTAATAGGGTTAAACTACATGATGCAAGAGCTTAAACATGATCTACTTTGAGAGCTCAAAACAATTGCCAAGCATCAAATTATTCAAGACAATATACCAACTACCACATGAAGCATTTTCTGTTTCCAACCAAATAGCCAGAAACTCTCAAAACAAATATAAGTGAAGTAAGAGAGTACTTTCTATAAAATAACTAATAGCTCTGAACAAGAGATACATGAAAACCAAGAGCTAGAAGCTACACAGTGCGAAAACTGAATACTCAACAAATATAAGTGAAGAATAGGAGTATTCAAATGAAAAAGCGGAGCGTGTCTCTCTCCCAAACAAGATAGATAGGATCCAATTTATTCATAGAACTAAGATAACAAAACGAAAATAAAAGCACACAGACGCTCCAAGTAAAGCACATAAGATGTGACGGAATTAAAATATAGTTTCACTAGAGGTGACCTGATAAGTTATTGATGAAGAAGGGGATGCCTTGGGCATCCCCGAGCTTAGACGCTTGAGTCTTCTTGGAATATGCAGGGATGAACCACAGGGGCATCCCCAAGCTTAGACTTTTCACTCTTCTTGATCATATTATATCATCCTCCTCTATTGATCCTTGAAAACTTCCTTCACACCAAACTCAAAACAATCTCATTAGAGGGTTAGTGCATAATCAAAAATTCACATGTTCAGCAAGGACACAATCGTTCCCAACACTTCTGGACATTACCCAAGGCTACTGAAATTTAATGGAGCAAAGAAACCCACTCAAACATAGTAAAAGAGGCAATGCGAAATAAAAAGCAGAATCTGTCAAAACAGAATAGTCCGTAAAGACGCATTTTTTAGAGGCACTTAACATGCTCAGATGAAAAAGCTCAAAATGAATGAAAGTTGCGTACATATCTGAGGATTACTCACGAATTTTTGCAAGATTTTTAGATTTTCCTACAGAGAGAACAACTCAAATTCGTGACAGCTAAAAATCTGTTCATGCGCAGAAATCCAAATCTAGTATCAACTTTCTATCAAAGACTTTACTTGGCACAACAATGAAATAAACATGATAAGGACAGGTTGCTACAGTAGTAACAACTTCCAAGACACAACAAAACAGTAGCAACATAAAAACATGGGTTATCTCCCAAGAAGTGCTCTCTTTATAGCCATTAAGACGAGCTCAGTAATTTTAATGATGCTCTCGCAAGAAATAAGAGTTGAAGCAAAAGAGAGCATCAAAAGCAAATAAGAAACACTTTTAAGTCTAACCCACTTCCTATGAAAAGGAATCTTGTAAATAAACAAGTCATGTAAGCATAATGCAATAAGCATAGGAAAACAAGACAAGCGCAACTTCAAGATTTTCGAGCAAAAGAGAGGTGTTTTAGTAACATGAAAATTCCTACAACCATATTGTCCTCTCTCATAAAGATTTTCAGTAGCATCATGAACAAACTCAACAATATAACTATCACATGAAACATTCTTATCATGAGCTACATGCATAAAATTATTACTCTCCACATAACCATAGTCATTACTATTAATTGTAGCGGGAGCAAATTCAATAAAATAGCTATCATTATTATTCTCATCACCATAATCATCATATATAGGAGGCATATTGTAATCATAATTAATTTTCTCCTCAATAGTAGGTGGACTGAAAATATGATAGTCATCATTGTAATCATCATATATAGGAGGTAAAGTATCATCAAAGTAAATTTTCTCCTCCATGCTTGGGGGACTAAAAATATCATGCTCATCAAAACCAGCTTCCCCAAGCTTAGAATTTTCCATAGCATTAGCAACAATGGTGTTCAAAGCATTCATACTAATAACATTGCCATTAGCATGCATATAAAGTTCCATAGGTTTTTTAATTTTCTCTTCAAACACCTCATGTCCTAACTCAAGATAAATATTATAAAGATCTCTAATATTTTTGTTGTTTTCCATTAAGCCTAACTAGTGAAATAAAAAAAAGAAACAAAAAGATATAATTGCAGAATCTAAAGGAAATAGCTTCGAGCACTCACACACCGGTAACAGTGCTAGGAAATAGCTTAGTAGTCGGAGGATGTGAATACCTTTTACCTTACCTCCCCGACAACGGCGCCAGAAAATAGCTTGATGTCTACGCACGCTTATATTCCTATAGACAGTGTTGGGCCTCCAAGAGCAGAGGTTTGTAGAACAGCAGCAAGTTTCCCTTAAGTGAATCACCCAAGGTTTATCGAACTCAGGGAGGTAGAGGTCAAAGATATCCCTCTCAAGCAACCCTGCAATTAAGATACAAGAAGTCTCTTGTGTCCCCAACACACCTAATACACTTGTCAGATGTATAGGTGCACTAGTTCGGCGAAGAGATAGTGAAATACAAGTAATATGGATGATTATAAGTAGTAATTGCAATCTGAAATAAAAATGGCAGCAAGTGAACATGTAGCATAACTTGTTGGAAACGGTGTTTCAATGCTTAGAAGCAAGGCCTAGGGATCAAACTTTCACTAGTGGACACTCTCAACAATGATCACATAATTGAATAAATAAATGCTACTCTCAAACACTCTCTTGTTGGATAACAAACACCATTCATTGTGTAGGGCTGCAAAAGCACACCTCAAGCCGGAGTAAACAAGCTCCACAACGTCATAAAGGAGTCACACACGATGCGCACACTGTCACCATCACACCGTGGAGAGTGAATTCGGAGTTCGTATTTAAAGTAACCTCTAGAGTGCATAATAGACAAGAGTAACATCTACATATTCAACTAGATTTCAAAGCTCATGATCACATAAAGATCACACCATGGGAGAGAGAGATGAACCACATAGATACCGGTAGAGCCCTCAGCCTCGGGGGAGAACTACTCCCTCCTCATCATGGGAGTCGGCAATGGCGATGAAGATGGCGGTGGTGTCGATGGAGATGACTCCGGGGGCAATTCCCCGTCCCGGCGGCATGCCGAAACAGAGACTTCTGTCCCCCGAACTTGGCTTCGCGATGGCGGCGGCTACGTAAATTTTCGTGGAATATGACTGACCGTCCTAGGGTTTTCGCTTCTGGAAGAATATATAGGCGGAAGGGCGGCCTCGGAGGAGTCCCAAGGGGCCCACCCCATATGGCGGCGCGGCCAGGGGTGGGGCCGCGCCCCCCTATGGTGTGGGAGCCCCTTGGCCCCCCTCTGGCCCTTCTCTGGCTCTGTGGGTCCGTCTCGGCAAAATATCGACTTTTGTCTTCATGGGGTCCAATTCCGAGAATATTTCCTGTGTAGAATTTCTGAAACCAAAAACAACAGAAAACAGGAACTGGCGCTTCGGCATCTTGTTAATAGGTTAGTCCCGGAAAATGCATAAAAATGATATAAAATGTATATAAAACATGTAGCAATTGGTATAATATAAGCATGGAACATCAGAAATTATAGATACGTTGGAGACGTATCAATCACCACTTTATGCCATCCTCTCGTGGGCTATTAGAGATCTTTATTTTGATGCATGCCCATGGAAAGATACCTAACCCACATAGACAACACAAATACACATATATGATGAGTTAGTTGACAAAGAATATTTGACAAGGCTTACCATACCACAAGATCAAATGATCCAATGTGGTACATTCTTTATGCTTCATGTGTTGACCAACTTGAATCCAATCTTTGCTCTTAGCTTTGGTGAACCTTGTATCTATTCATGCTCTATCATAATACGTTGATCATCCATTGCTTAACAAATAATATAGAGCATGGATAAGTCGAGATTGTCATTAATTAAGAAAAACACACATAGGGGCAGAGTACCCTTACACATGGCCACTAATTTTTTGCCGACGTTGATGATGGGACTCATTTGTCTCACGGTCTTCTCCACTATTCTCTCATTCCCCAAATCGCTCTATGAGCTTCGGTTACTCGTCCCTCTCCTTGAATATAGATCACTATCGCCCTTCCCAAATCGAGCTCATTGTTGTTGTCCCCGCCTCGATGCCATGGGAAGTGGCTCTCCCACGGAGGATCAAGGTCTCAACTTTGGCTCCTCGTCCCCAAATCCGAGCTCCCAGATCGAAGATCACCAAAACAAGCTTGACGTCTTAGACCCCGCCTCACCACCATGGGTAGTCTGTCTATCGCAGAGGAGTAAGGACTAACTGGAGATTCGGATCGACGATCGCCTAAGGGTAGGTGAGTTATGTCTCGCACTAGGCATGGTAGCTCTAGCAGAGGATATTCGCGACCATGATCTCATGGCGACCGTGTAGGGAAAATGGCCCGATGTGTCACCTACGGGCTTGGTGGAGGCCATAAGGGTTGAGTTTTGTATTCGCCAACAAGTAGTGAATGTTGAAGTTGGCCCGCTGCTAGCGGACTTCCTTGTCGGAATCATCTCCAACTTCGGTTGTGAGCGTGTTGTACACACTTCTCTTGTCTTTGAGTGTAAGAAAATGAGCTTCCTATGTTGGCACAATGATGCATGTAAAATGCATACATGAACTTTATAGTTTATTGTGTCAAAATCATTATTATTATGCAACTTTATTATATTTATTGGTACTAACCTATTAAGAATTGCAAAAGTGCACAAGTTTTTGTTTTATACTTTGTTGTGTAGGAAATATGCAAATGTAGAAGAAAAAACCGATCATTATGGTGAAATCTAGAGTTTCCCGGAATATGTCTCTGCTGAACCTTTTTTAAGATCACCACAATAGGCCCCGAAGATTGCATCAAATGAAAAAGTGTCAATTTTCAAAGTGGTGCAGAATTTTATGCGCCTCGTTTAGACATAAAATTCGCTCCAATCGAACTCAGAATGCTCCCTAGCCGGCCATATTGTTGCGGAGGATAGAAGCAGTTTCAGGATTCCAAAAATTGGTGACGTGATTGACAAAAATCTTGCCATAGTTTATGGATTCGGCCAATACACGAATTTATGGGCTCATAGAGGACAGAGGGGAGTCCTAGGAAGGTTTTAGAGGTGTCCAAGAGCCTTGGATCAAAGGGGCATCCATCCTATTGCCAAGATTGCATCTCCACCTTTATATATTGAGGGGAAACCCTACTTTTGGAGGAGGCCAATCATTATCACGAATTTACTCCCGTTTGGAAGCCACCAAGCACTACTAGGAAAAGGCCTAGCCGTAAGAATGGTGTCAGTGGTGCACCACTTTACTGGTGCTCCACTGCTATATAGTAGTGGCACACCAAAAAGTGGTGCTCCACTAGTAGCTTATTACCAATGGCACACTAGTAGTGATAGGCCACTACTAATTTTTTAGCTGAATTACATATGGGTTTGGGGTTTACCAGTGGCGCACCACATATAGGTGCGCCATTGCTATTCGAATAGCAATGGCGCACCTATATGTGGTGCGCCACTGTGTTGCAGATAGCAATGGCGCACTAAATGTGGTGCACCACCGGCCACCACACATGCATACACGTTCCCACCTCACATGCGTCCCTTGCGTGCACATACAGGTCCCCACCCACCGCCCACGCACATGCTGACCCACTCACATGATCAGCCTCGCCGCATATGCCGACCCACGCACATGTCGCACTCAATATTTTCCCCTCTCTCCCAAACTTTGCGGCATAGGAAAAGAACGCACTCAATCTCTTCCTCTCTCTCCCACCGGACTCTTGCTCTAGCCACCAGCACCACCCCTCCCATCCCTCCTGCTCCGCCGACTAGCACCACCACCACCCCTTCCTCCTCTCCCTGCCCGCCCGACCTCCGTCTCCGGGGCAGCCCCGCGGACACCGCGCGCGTCGTCGAGGCGTTTGGCTCTTTGTCCACCGCCGTCACATACAACGCCCTGACCGATGGGTACTACCGCGTGGGGAATCTCGACGAGGCGCGCCATGTCGTGGACAGCATGGCGGCATCTATTGTCCACCACCCTCGCGGAAGCGGGCATGCAAGCTCGATGAGGCACTGCACGTGGTGCTATTGACGGACGCGCGCTCCAGCGAGCAAGCCAGCCACGCCGCCACCGCGATGACAACGTGAGGGCTGGGGCATCCTACAGGCGAGCTAGGGCGACGTCTGGTGGTTGGCGCCTCGGAGATGACGAAGATGTCGCCTCCCGCGCATCCTCGTCACCGCGCTTTGCCGCGTCTGCGACCACGAGCTCCTCCACAAGAAGGACGAGATGCTCCATATGCAGGACCTCGCCCGCCACACCCACCATGGTAAAGTCTCCATCTCCATCGCCGGTGTTACTACCCATCTCTCTATCTCCGCTCGTGGAGGCCGGCAGAGGATTCGAGGCTATGACAGCAGTTCCTCCGGTAGGGTGCGTCGACTAGGCCATCCTGTGCGACCGCTACATCCACGCCACCAACTTCCTCGTCGGGAAGCACGGCCGCCGCTGTCGAGTCCGTCGGAGGAGCTGAGAGGATTTGATTGCGTTTTTTATTTTCTTTTAGGGTGCTGACTGCGAAGATTATGAACTTTGGTTGTAACTAGTTTAATTTGTAATAAAATAGAAGTGGTCTTATGTAAACCGGTCAACTCAGACGCACCACCCACCGTTCACTGCCTGCCACACCCAGGCCCGTGGGGCCTTTTTTAGTTTCTATTTTACTCAACAGCAATGGCGCACCCTTCATGTCTGTAGTGGTGCACCCTATATTTTTTTGCAATGGCGCACTCTTCATGTCTGAAGTGGCGCACCCTATATAGGTTACCAATGGTGCACCACTACTGCGCCACTGCTAACAGTTAGCAGTGGCGTGATAGTATTGGCGCACCTCGGTGCGCCACTGATAGCTAAAACCAGTGCGCCACTAATAAGCCTTTTCCTAGTAGTGAAGGGGGGAAAATCTCCTCAAGACCATCACGATGTCCAAGGAAGGATGGCCAAGGGGCCGCTGCCCCTAGGGCAGCCGCCCTCTACAAGGGACGCCACGTCGGTCCCATCACCATCTCCTCCACGAGCTGCTCTTCATCATCAATGTCTTCATCAACATGTTCATCAACACCTACAACAACATCCTCATCTACCCCTTTGTAATCTCTTGGAAAACATGATGTGTATTGCAATCTATAACTTTCCCATGGTATTTTGTACCTCCATGCCTATGTTTGAGTAGTGACTTGTTCTTGGCAATTGTGATATAGTTTGTTGTTGGTTGCATACAATTATATATTATCTTCTATGATGATCTTGTTGTACTAGCATATGAGTGCATACATATGTTGGGGGATGCACATGGTCCTCATCGTTGCATGTTGATAGGATGAGGGTAGCCGGAGTTGACAGAAACCGAGTCGCAAGTCTTAGAGATACATGTTGTATTAATTCATGGTTAATCAACAGGGTATTATCATGGGGACCTTAGATCTAAATGCGGTGGTTGGACTTTATGTCTTAATAATTCTCTTCTTTGCTCTTAGTTAGTCATGGGATCAATCACTAGGGGTGTATTTGTTCGTGTATATGTTTGCACCTATTCATGGTTCATCCTTAGAAGAAACAATAAAAAGACTATCTTTGTGCTTCACTAATTGCGAAAAACCAACCAAAATAAATAGCAAGTTGCCTAAGCACTTTCTCCCTTGAGTTACTCCACTTTACTCCACTTCACCTCACATCCTTTAGTTTAGTTGCACTAGTTTTACTTCGTACAATTATTTTAAATACTTTACAGTTTTCTAGTTCATAGTAGAAACAACTTCACACACACTATAGTTTCTAGCTTTGCATAGAAGGCCATATAAGTGGGTTATAGGGTTTTAGAGAATAGATAGTTTACCTTTGGCTCCTCGTGGGTTCGACACTCAAATACTTATCGAATTGTACTAAGGTAATCCCATGCACTTGGGGGTTATCACATAGCGCCTAGGGGTATGGCTCATTGCAGGAGCTTCCTTTCCTCTGCAAGATTAGCTTCAAGTGTCTCCCTTCGGATGCATGGGAACCAGAGGCCACGAAGCAGGTTGTCAACAATCTCGACACGAAGATGGTGGAAATTCTGCCGCCAAACGATAGATAATCATTTAGGTGAAGATGTGGTTGAAACATCCATACAACATTTCAAAGCTATACAAAGTGGAGATTACCAATAGAGCGTGGTGGCGGCTAACCTAGAAACACGAGGTCATCATCCATGACGGCGAGGTCCTGGAGGCCAGCCTTGGCCTCATCCGCTAAATCGCACGCCATGAATTGGATGTGGAGAGCAGAAAGCATCCTCACCGCCTTGCTTCTTGGGCTGGTAGGGTCGACTGATACGTCCCAAACGTATCTATAATTTCTTATGTTCCATGCTACTTTTATGATGATACTCACATGTTTTATACACATTATATGTCATTATTATGCATTTTCCGGCACTAACCTATTGACGAGATGCCGAAGAGCCGAGTTGCTATTTTCTCGCTATTTTTGGTTTCAGAAATCCTAGTAAGGAAATATTCTCGGAATTGGATGAAATCAACGCCCAGGGTCCTATTTTTGCACGAAGCTTCCAGAAGACCGGAGAGGAAACGAAGTGGGGCCACGAGGTGGCGACACAACAAGGCGGCGCGGCCCAGGCCCTGGCCGCGCCGGCCTGTTGTGTGGGGCCCTCGTGACGCCCCTTGACCTGCCCTTCCGCCTACTTAAAGCCTTCGTCGCGAAACCCCCAGTACCGAGAGCCACGATACGGAAAACCTTCCAGAGACTCCGCCGCCGCCAATCCCATCTCGGGGGATTCAGGAGATCGCCTCCGACACCCTGCCGGAGAGGGGAATCATCTCCCGGAGGTCTCTTCATCGCCATGATCGCCTCCGGATCGATGTGTGAGTAGTCCACCCCTGGACTATGGGTCCATAGAAGTAGCTAGATGGTTGTCTTCTACTCATTGTGCTATCATGTTAGATCTTGTGAGCTGCCTATCATGATCAAGATCATCTATTTGTAATTCTACATGTTGTGTTTGTTGGGATCCGATGAATATTGAATACTATGTCAAGTTGATTATCAATCTATCATATATGTTATTTATGTTCTTGCATGCTCTCCGTTGCTAGTAGAGGCTCGGCCAAGTTGATACTTGTGACTCCAAGAGGGAGTATTTATGCTCGATAGTGGGTTCATGCCTCCATTAAATGCGGGACGGTGACGAGAAAGTTCTAAGGTTGTGGATGTCTTGTTGCCACTAGGGATAAAACATCGATGCTTTGTCTAAGGATATTTGTGTTGATTACATTACGCACCATACTTAATGCAACGTTCTGTTGTTTACAACTTAATATCGAAGGGGTTCGGATGATAACCTGAAAGTGGACTTTTTAGGCATAGATGCATGCTGGATAGCGGTCTATGTACTTTGTCGTAATGCCCTGATTAAATCTCATAGTACTCATCATGATATATGTATGTGCATTGTTATGTCTTCTTTATTTGTCAATTGCCCAACTGTAATTTGTTCACCCAACATCTGCTTATCTTATGGGAGAGACACCACTAGTGATCTGTGGACCCCGGTCCTATTCTTTACATCTGAAATACAATCTACTGCAATTGTTCTTTACTGTTCTTCGCAAACAATCATCATCATCCACACTATACATCTAATCCTTTGGTTACAGCACGGTGAGATTGACAACCTCACTGTTACGTTGGGGCAAAGTTCTGTGATTGTGTTGTGCAGGTTCCACGTTGGCGCCGGAATCCCTGGTGTTGCGCCGCACTACACTCCGCCGCCATCAACCTTCAACGTGCTTCTTGGCTCCTACTGGTTCGATAAACCTTGGTTTCTTACTGAGGGAAAACTTGCCGTTGTACGCATCAGACCTTCCTCTTGGGGTTCCCAACGGACGTGTGTCTTACACGCAATCATCGACATCATAGGGCAGCCACCATATGACGATGGCATACACATCCGGAGGGCCATTGGGAGCGCAAAAGCCGGTGGTTCTAATTTCTCAAGTGTGATGTGCGCAGGCTGGACTTTAGTGCAAATGAAAGTTAGTTTTAAAAAATGGAGGTCATGCCACAAACCTATGGATCGATAGATGCATATGACCTTCTTTATTATTTTATTCAACATAGGTCTGAAAAGATCATACACCAAAAAACTCGAAGGCACCACGCAACACCCACACAATTGGCAATGAGTGAAAATCATGCTAATAGGGCCTTGTGCCCGGAAAATGCGGAAACCCCTCATCAACTAGGAGCCGGGAACATCGCATACCCGAGACACCCTCTAAGAGAAGGAGCACTAATCCGGTCTAGCAGACTCTTAGCGAGTGCCGCATGGAGATGCTACAGAAGTCGTCACATCCATCGAACCACTAAGCAATCTTCAGGATAAATATCCGCATACACTATGTTGTTCTTGCCATCAATGCCACCACGGTGCCAGATAGTGCAACCTCCCTACGTGTGTCCATCATCACACGCTGGCCATTGATTCCCCTCGGCAGCATGCAGCTGAGACTCGTTGTTGTAGATAGTAGATGACATGCCGCTCCACCTAGGTATCCACGCGAGAAACATGCAAAGACGGACGCCCAATCACCATATCGTCCACACATCCATCTAGCCGATGAATATCTCCAAAGATGATGCCCCGCGGGGGTGAAGATGCAAACATTGCCATCATCTGATCCGGGAGCCCCCATAACACCTCCAACGAGATCTATGACACCCATGGGCACCGCCATCAATGGTGGCTTCCTCCGGATATGAGGTTTCCCCATGAAACAATGGATCAGGAGATGCCCCACCATCACCTCCAACGAGGAATATGACACCCACGGGCACCTCAATCGATGGTGGCATCCTCACCAGCTTCACCAGTTGGACCACCATCTCCTCCTCGTCGTGGATAGTCGCACCCCACGAGCCAAGAGATCGGCCATGGGGAAGCTGCCAAGAGGCACACCACCGCTACGAAGATCACTTTGCACCATCGACGAAGACAACCAAAGGTGGAGGAGGCCACATCCATGTGTGATCGGCGCCATGGCCACACACATGTCGGCCTGAGGCACGCGCTCAAATTCCACCGCCCGTGGTCATGCCTTTGAGCCGCAACAGAGGAACACACACTGTCTCCATCATACTCCCGTTGTGGGTTTTGCCTGACTAGAATCCAACGGGAGTGGAGGTGGGCAGGGCAGCGATAGGGTTAAGAAGAATAGCTTGTGTAAAGACATGGATGAAGAGGTTTCAAACTCGTGGAATTTATGGTAGTTGGTGGACCAAAATGCTTCAAAGGGCTAAAGTTCATTGCCAAATTGAATGAACGAGATGTCCCCTAAAGGGTGTCAATAGGCATTTTAAAGACAATTACGGACTAGGCTTATAACAATGTGGAATTAAACTAACATTTATTTTGCGAGCACATAACCTAAAAAGGCTAGCTTCAACTAGGTGCACTAACACCAACTCAAGCAAAGCAATATAACACAAGATAAACAAAATATAAGTACTTCAATCACAAATGCTATTACACTATAATAAACTCGGTGTAAAGATAACCGAGACACGCAGAGACGAATATGTATCCCGATATTCGCTTACGCGAAGTAAGCTAATCATCGTGGGACGGTTGGAGAGATGCGGATTACCAAAAAGGATCCACGAAATTCCATGAAGTCTCACGTTCTTCTACAAACCCCCTTGATAACGCGTGAAGCACACGTCCGTTGGGAACCCCAAGAGGAAGGTGTGATGCGTACAGCAGCAAGTTTCCCTCAGTAAGAAACCAAGGTTTATCGAACCAGTAGGAGATGAAGGCCACGTGAAGGTTGTTGGTGGAGGAGTGTAGTGCGGCGCAACACCAGGGATTCCAGCGCCAACGTGGAACCTGCACAACACAATCAAAATAGTTTGCCCCAACTTAACAGTGAGGTTGTTAATCTCACCGGCTTGCTGTAAACAAATGATTAAACGTATGGTGTGGAGAATGATGTTTGTTTGCAAAGAACAGCAGAGAACAATGATTGCAGTAGATTGTATTCAGATGTAAAAGAATGGACCGGGGTCCACAATTCACTAGTGGTGTCTCTCCAATAAGATAAATAGCATGTTGGGTGAACAAATTACAGTTGGGCAATTGACAAATAGAGAGGGCATAACAATGCACATACATATCATGATAACTAATATGAGATTTACTTAGGGCATTACGACAAAGAACATAGACCACTATCCAGCATGCATCTATGCCTAAAAAGTCCACCTTCGGGTTAGCATCCGCACCCCTTACAGTATTAAGTTGCAAACAACAGACAATTGTATTAAGTACTGTGCGTAATGTAAACAATACAAATATCGTTAGACAAAGCATTGATGTTTTATCCCTAGTGGCAACAACACATCCATAACCTTAGAACTTTTTGTCACTGTCCCAGATTCAATGGAGGCATGAACCCACTATCGAGCATAAATACCCCCTCTTGGAGTTACAAGTATCAACTTGGCCAGAGCCTCTACTAGCAACGGAGAGCATGCAAGATCATAAACAACACATATATGATAGATCAATAATCAACTTGACATAGTATTCCATATTCATCGGATCCCAACAAACACAACATGTAGCATTACAAATAGATGATCTTGATCATGATAGGCAACTCACAAGATCTAAACATGATAGCACAAGAGGAGAAGACAACCATCTAGCTACTACTATGGACCCATAGTCCAAGGATGAACTACTCACGCATCAGTCCGGAGGCGGGCATGGTGATGTAGAGCCCTCCGGTGATGATTCCCCTCTCCGGCAGGGTGCCGGAGGCGATCTCCTGAATCCCCCGAGATGGGATTGGCGGCGGCGGCGTCTCAGTAACTTTTCTCGTATCGTGGCTCTCGGTACTAGGGTTTTCGCGACGGAGATAATAAATAGGCGAAGGGGCAGAGTCGGGGGACGCTCGAGGGGCCCACCCCATAGGGCAGCGCGGCCAGGGGTGGGGCCGCGCCCCCTAGGGTGTGGCCGCCTCGTCGCCTCTCTTCGTCTCCTCTTCGGACTTCTGGAAGGCTCCGTGGAAAATAAGACCGTGGGCTTTTGTTTCGTCCAATTCCGAGAATATTTCTTGTGTAGGATTTCTGAAACCAAAAACAGCAGAAAACAGGAACTGGCGCTTCGGCATCTTGTTAATAGGTTAGTGCCGGAAAATGCATCAAAATGATATAAAGTGTATATAAAACATGTGAGTATTGTCATAAAACTAGCATGGAACATAAGAAATTATAGATACGTTTGAGACGTATCAAGCATCCCCAAGCTTAGTTCCTACTCGCCCTCGAGTAGGTAAACGATAACAAGGATAATTTCTGAAGTGACATGCTGCTATCATAATCTTGATCAATACTATTGTAAAGCATATGAGATGAATGAAGTGATTCAAAGCAATGATAAAGAAGATAATGACTAAACAACTGAATCATATAGCAAAGACTTTTCATGAATAGTACTTTCAAGACAAGCATCAATAAGTCTTGCATAAGAGTTAACTCATAAAGCAATAGATTCTTAATAGAAGGTTTTGAAGCAATACAAAGGAAGATATAAGTTTCAGCAGTTGCTTTCAACTTTCAACATGTATATCTCATGGATAATTGTCAACACAAAGTAATATGATGAATGCAAATAAGCAAGTATGTAAGAATCAATGCACATAGTTGACACAAGTGTTTGCTTCTAGGATAGAAAGAAGTAGGTAAACTGACTCAAAATAAAGTAAAAGAAAGGCCCTTCGCAGAGGGAAGCAGGGATTACTCATGTGCTAGAGCTTTTTATTTTGAAAACATGGAAACAATTTTGTCAACGGTAGTAATAATTCATATGTGTTATGCATAAAACATCCTATAAGTTGCAAGCCTCATGCATCGAATACCAATAGTGCTTGCACCTTGTCCTAATTAGCTCGGATTTCCATGGATTATCATTGCATTACATATGTTTCAACCAAGTGTCACAAAGGGGTACCTCTATGTCACCTGTACAAAGGTCCAGGGAGATAGATCGCATTTGATTTCTCGTTTTTGATAAATCTCAACTTGAAGACATCCATACCGGGACAACATAGAAAACAGATAATGGACTCCTCTTTAATGCTTAAGCATTCAACAACAGATAATATTCTCATAAGAGATTTGAGGATTAATGTCCAAGCTGAAACTTCCACCATGATACATGGCTTTGGTTGGCGGCCCAATGTTCTTCTCTAACAATATGCATACTCAAACCATTTAATCATGACAAATCACCCTTACTTCAGACAAGACGAACATGCATAACAACTCACATGATATTCAACAAAGGTGTAACGGTTGATGGCGTCCCCAGAAACATGGTTACCGCTCAACAAGCAACTTATAAGAAATAAGATACATAAGCGACATATTCTTTACCACAATAATTTTTAAGCTACTTTCCCATGAGCTATGTATTGCAAAGACAAGGAATGAAATTTTTAAAGGTAGCACGCAAGCAATTTACTTGGAATGGAAGAAAAATACCACATAGTAGGTAGTTATGGTGGACACAAATGGCATAAGTTTTGGCTCAAGGTTTTGGATGCACGAGAAGCATTCCCTCTCAGTACAAGGCTTTGGCTAGCAAGGTTGTTTGAAGCAAACACAAGTATGAACCGGTACAACAAAACTTACATAAGAACATATTGCAAACATTATAAGACTCTACACTGTCTTCCTTGTTGTTCAAACACTTTTACCAGAAAATATCTAGACTTTAGAGAGACCAATCATGCAAACCAAATTTAACAAGCTCTACGGTAGTTCTCCAATAATAGGTTCAACACCACATGATGCAAGAGCTTAAACATGATCTACTTGAGAGCTCAAAACAATTGCCAAGTATCAAATTATTCAAGACAATATACCAATTACCACATGAAGCATTTTCTGTTTCCAACCAAATAGCAATGAACGAAGCGGTTTTCAACCTTCGCCATGAACATTAAAAGTAAAGCTAAGAACACCAGTGTTCAATATGAAAAAGCAGAGCGTGCCTTTCTCCCACACAAGGAATGCTAGGAACCGAATTTATTCAAACACAAACAAAATTAAAAGCATACAGACGCTCCAAGTAAAGCACATAAGATGTGACGGAATAAAAATATAGTTTCACTAGAGGTGACCTGATAAGTTGTTGATGAAGAAGGGGATGCCTTGGGAATCCCCAAGCTTAGATGCTTGAGTCTTATTGAAATATGCAGGGATGAACCACGGGGGCATCCCCAAGATTAGACTTTTCACTCTTCTTGATCGTATTATATCATCCTCCTCTCTTGACCCTTGAAAACTTCCTCCACACCAAACTCAAAATAAAATCATTAGAGGGTTAGTGCATAATCAAAAATTCACATGTTCAGAGAGGACACAATCATTCCCAACACTTCTGGACATTACCCAAGGCTACTGAAAGTTAATGGAGCAAAGAAATCCACTCAACACAGTAAAAGAGGCAATGTGAAATAAAAGGCAGAATCTGTCAAAACAGAACAGTATGTAAAGACGAATTTGTTAGAGGCACTTAACATGCTCAGATGAAGAAGCTCAAATTGAATGAAAGTTGCGTACATATCTGAGGATGACTCATGAATTTTCGCAGATTTTTCTGAGTTTCCTACATAGAGATCTACTCAAATTCGTGACAGCTAGAAATCTGTTTCTGCGCAGAAATCCAAATCTAGTATCAACCTTACTATCAAAGACTTTACTTGGCACAACAATGCAATAAAGTAAAGATACAAAGGTATTGCTACAGTAGTAACAAGCACCTTGACTCAAATATAAAACAAAAATTGCAGAAATAAAATAATGGGTTGTCTCCCATAAGCGCTTTTCTTTAACGCCTTTCAGCTAGGCGCGGAAAGTGTAAATCAAGTAACATCTAGAGAAGAAGCATCAACATCATAATTTGTTCTAATAATAGAATCAGAAGGTAACTTCATTCTCTTTCTAGGGAAGTGCTCCATACCTTTCTTGAGAGGGAATTGATACTTAATATTTCCTTCTTTCATATCAATAATAGCACCAAGAGTTCGAAGAAAGGGTCTTCCCAAAATAATAGGACAAGATGCATTGCATTCAATATCCAAGACAACAAAATTAACGGGGACAAGGTTATTGTTAACCATAATGTGAACATTGTCAATCCTCCCCAAAGGTTTCTTTATAGAATTATCAGCGAGATTAACATCCAAATAACAATATTTCAATTGTGGCAAGTCAAGCATATCATAGAGTTTCTTAGGCATAACATAAATACTTGCACCAAGATCACATAAAACATTACAATCAAAATCATTGACCTTCATTTTAATGATGGGCTCCCAACCATCTTCCAACTTCCTAGGAATAGAAGTTTCAAGTTTTAATTTCTCTTCTCTAGCTTTAGTGAGAGCATTTGTAATATGTTTTGTAAAGGCCAAATTTATAGCACTAGCATTAGGACTTCTAGCAAGTTTTTGCAAGAACTTAATAACTTCAGAGATATGACAATTATCAAAATCTAAACCATTATGATCTAAAGCAATGGGATCATTGTCCCCAATATTCTGGAAAATTTCAGCACTTTTATCACAAACAGTTTCAGCAGTTTCAGGCAATTTTGCATGCTTTGTACTAGGAGTAGAAACATTGCCAACACCAATTATTTTACCATTGTTAGTAGGAGGTTTAGCAACATGTGAAGCATCAACATTACTAGTGGTGGTAATAGTCCAAACTTTAGCTACATTATTCTCTTTAGCTAGTTTTTCTTCTCTTTCCCACCTAGCATGCAATTCAGCCATCAATCTAATATTGTCATTAATTCGAACTTGGATAGCGTTTGCTGTAGCAAATGACTTAATATCTTTAGTTTCATTAGGCATAACTTTCAGTTTTAAAATATCAACATCAGCAGCAAGACTATCAACCTTAGAAGTAAGAACATCAATTTTACCAAGCTTTTCCTCAACAGATTTGTTAAAAGCAGTTTGTGTACTAATGAATTCTTTAAGCATGACTTCAAGAACAAGAGGGTACACTCCTACTATTGTTGTAAGAATTACCATAAGAATTACCATAACCATTACCATTATTAGAAGGATATGGCCTATAGTTGTTACCAAAATTATTCCTATAAGCATTGTTGTTGAAATTATTATTTTTAATGAAGTTCACATCAACACGCTCTTCTTGAGCAACCAATGAAGCTAAAGGAACATTATTAGGATCAACATTAGATCTACCATTAACAAGCATAGACATAATAACATCAATCTTATCACTCAAGGAGGAGGTTTCTTCAACAGAATTTACCTTCTTACCTTGGGGAGTCCTTTCAGTGTGCCATTCAGAGTAGTTGATCATCATATCACCAAGAAGCTTTGTTGCGGCACCCAAAGTGATGGACATAAAAGTACCTCCAGCAGCTGAATCCAATAGGTTCCTCGAAGAAAAATTTAATCATGCATAGAAGGTTTGGATGATCATCCAAGTAGTTAGTCCATGGGTAGGGCAATTCTTTACCAAAGATTTCAATCTTTCCCATGCTTGGGCAACATGTTCATTATCCAATTGCTTAAAATTCATTATGCTACTTCTCAAAGATATAATTTTAGCAGGAGGATAATATCTACCAATGAAAGCATCTTTACATTTAGTCCATGAATCAATACTATTCTTAGGCAAAGATAGCAACCAATCTTTAGCTCTTCCTCTTAAGGAGAAAGGAAACAATTTCAGTTTTATAATGTCCCCATCTACATCCTTATACTTTTGCATTTCACAAAGTTCAACAAAATTATTAAGATGGGCAGTAGCATCATCGAGTACTAACACCGGAAAATTGCTCTCTCATGACAAGATTTAGTAAAGCAGGTTTAATTTCATAAAATTCTGCTGTAGTAGCAGGTGGAGCAATAGGAGTGCATATAAAATCATTATTATTGGTGCTAGTGAAATCACACAACTTAGTGTTCTCAGGAGTACTCATTTTAAAAGTAATAAAAATAAGTAAAGCAAACTAAATTAAGTAAAGTAAAGTAAAACAAGTAACTAATTTTTTTTGTGTTTTTGATATAAAGAAAGCAAACAAGACAGAAAATAAAATAAAGTAAAGCAAGACAATAAACAAAGTAAAGAGATTGGATGTGAGAGACTCCCCTTGCAGTGTGTCTTGATCTCCCCGGCAACGGCGCCGAAATTTAGCTTGATGACGCGTGAAGCACACGTCGTTGGAAACCCCAATAGGAAGGTGTGATGCGTACAGCAGCAAGTTTCCCTCAGTAAGAAACCAAGGTTTATCGAACCAGTAGGAGATGAAGGCCACATGAAGGTTGTTGGTGGAGGAGTGTAGTGCGGCGCAACACCAGGGATTCCGGCGCCAACGTGGAACCTGCACAACACAATCAAAATACTTTGCCCCAACTTAACAGTGAGGTTGTCAATCTCACCGGCTTGCTGTAAACAAAGGATTAAACGTATGGTGTGGAGAATGATGTTTGTTTGCAAAGAACAACAGAGAACAATGATTGCAGTAGATTGTATTTCAGATGTAAAAGAATGGACTAGGGTCCACAGTTCACTAGTGGTGTCTCTCCAATAAGATAAATAGCATGTTGGGTGAACAAATTACAGTTGGGCAATTGACAAATAGAGAGGGCATAACAATGCACATACATATCATGATGACTAATATGAGATTTACTTAGGGCATTACGACAAAGAACATAGACCGCTATCCAGCATGCATCTATGCCTAAAAAGTCCACCTTCGGGTTAGCATCCGCACCCCTTCCAGTATTAAGTTGCAAACAACAGACAATTGCATTATGTGCTGTGCGTAATGTAAATAATACAAATATCCTTAGACAAAGCATTGATGTTTTATCCCTAGTGGCAACAGCACATCCATAACCTTAGAACTTTCTGTCACTCGTCCCGCATTCAATGGAGGCATGAACCCACTATCGAGCTTAAATACCCCCTCTTGGAGTTACAAGTATCAACTTGGCCAGAACCTCTACTAGCAACGGAGAGCATGCAAGATCATAAACAACACATATATGATAGATCAATAATCAACTTGACATAGTATTCCATATTCATCGGACCCAACAAACACAACATGTAGCATTACAAATAGATGATCTTGATCATGATAGGCAGCTCACAAGATCTAAACATGATAGCACAAGAGGAGAAGACAATCATCTAGCTACTGCTATGGACCCATAGTCCAAGGATGAACTACTCACGCATCAGTCCGGAGGCGGGCATGGTGATGTAGAGCCCTCCGGTGATGATTCCCCTCTCCGGCAGGGTGCCGGAGGCGATCTCCTGAATCCCCCGAGATGGGATTGGCAGCGGTGGCGTCTCAATAACTTTTCTCGTATCGTGGCTCTCGGTACTAGGGTTTTCGCAACAGAGAGAATAAATAGGCGAAGGGGCAGAGTCGGGGGACGCTCGAGGGGCCCACCCCATAGGGCGGCGCGACCAGGGGTGGGGCCGCGCCCCCCTAGGGTGTGGCCGCCTCGTCGCCCCACTTCGTCTCCTCTTCGGACTTCTGGAAGGCTCCGTGCAAAATAAGACCGTGGGCTTTTGTTTCATCCAATTCCGAGAATATTTCCTGTGTAGGATTTGTGAAACCAAAAACAGCAGAAAACAGGAATTGGCGCTTCGGCATCTTGTTAATAGGTTAGTGCCGGAAAATGCATCAAAATGATATAAAGTGTATATAAAACATGTGAGTATTGTCATAAAACTAGCATGGAACATAAGAAATTATAGATACGTTTGAGACGTATCACCCCTCACAAAGATATGACTCTTTTGCTTATGGCTAGCTTTTCATCCACTCCGGAGATGGCAAGATCCACAACCGCTTCACAATGCCTCTTCAAAGTCTTCCACAAATAGGCCACCATGGCACCAACCGTAAAGCCAACCAGGAGGTCACCCTCCAAGAGTAACAATCTCACGGTCTCTCACTTCAACAAATCACAATGGAGAGCTCAATACTATGCAAAGATGCAAATCAAGAACACCTAGAAAATTGCTCAAATCATTCTCTCTCAAATCCCACCAAAGCACCAACTTCCATGGAGGATCTAGAGAGGAAGAACAATGGTAGATGTCAACCAATGACTCCAATGTCCATATACAAATGGTTCCCCTCACTTAGAGGAAGATTTGATTGGTGGAGTTGTGGATCCAGATCTCCTCTTCTAGTCCCCTAAGAAGATGCTATAATCATAGGAGGTATGTGAGAGGAAGCAAGTGTTTGAAGATCAACAATGGTGGGAGAAAACAAGCTCAAAAACCCTATAAAATATTGGGGAAGAAGGACCCATTTATAGGGATCCCCAAATATGACCATTTCTCCTATAAATGTTGAAAGACTACCCAGCCATCTAGGGGGTCTGAGAGGGGCAAATCAATCTGGATCGCACGTTTCACCAGCCACAATCCCACTTTTCACCACAGCCGTCGGATGTGGTAATTTTTTTCCACCTTTTGCTTGTTTGATTAGGTCAATGACGAATGGGACTTAGCGTGTGTAGGGACGGCGAGCAGTGGCAGCGAGGCCGCTCGTTCACGTCGCCTTTCTCCCCTCGTTTTCCTGTGCGCGTGGGGTGGGTGAAAACCCTAGATCAGTCCGTGGTGACCTCCCCCAATCCCTCGTCTCCTCTTCCCCGCCGCCAATCAGCCGTCTGGCGGCGGCCTGCAGCGCCAATCCCGTTTCTCCTCCCAACGGCAACCTCTCCTGATTTTCCCCAACTCCTCCTTTCCTTCCCCATTCCACCGCCGCCCGCCGAATCCTGAACCAGCACAACCCTAGCAGCCATGGCTCCACGGAAGCGCGCGGCGGCGGCCGCGCCCGCGTCGAAGAAGCCGCCGCCCTCGCAGCCGTCGCAGCCCGCCAAGTTCGGCATCCGCCACTTCTTCGAGCGCCAGTCGCAGGCCGCCCCCTCCCAGATCGCCAGGCGCCAGAAGCCCGACGCTAGCCCCGACCCCATGCCTCCTCCTCCCCCGCCGCCGCTGCCCCTGCCGGAGGAGGTCTCGCCGGAGGTCACCAAGACCCTCGCGCCAAAGCGGGTCAAGTTTTCTCCCGGAATGGTGAGCCCTCGTCTCGCGATTACTCAGATTTGACCTACTTTAGGCTGCCGCCGTCCGAGCTCGTGGGTTGTTTGTGCTGTCCGAGTTGATCAACCGAGCCGGGACGACGGGGCGGGGAGGTTATCACTTGGAAGATCTCGCCGGTGAACGACCGCCTTCGCACCAGGAACTTGCCAGGGATGGCGCTTCATCCGTGCTAAAACAACGAGGTACACTAACCCTGAAGTATCTGCGAGTTCATACATGCTTAAGCACGTACATAATACCTCTGCCTGAATTAGCGTAACCCACCATCTTTGTGGTTATCTAATCTGATTCCTCGCTCGAGGCTATGAAGAAGTGGCATTCATCTCCATTGGGCCTGTCGAGGTTTACTGCTTCAGCGCGCAATCCGAATGCGTGTGGTATAGGCCCAGGTGGCTGTGATGGTATGGAGGATACCCAGAGTCCCTTCCGGACGCCACCATCGCTGCCCTATAGCACTGAGGTACACATGCTCATATTCTCAATTGTTGTCTGGGTGGGTTGTCAAATGTAATTGCCAGTTGTGTAATCTTGTCATGCATGAAGCAGCAGTTGACCGCTGGTATCAATGGTAATGGAGGACCCGACCAGTTGGAAGCAGGGAAGCACAAAAAGGTGAACTAAATGGCTACACTATGTTCTTTTCATACACCATCGGTCTTGTTACTTGTCAGAAATAATGCTAAGTCATCACTTTACTGAACCCGTGAAATTATGTCAAAACCTTTTCTTGCTAGGCACTACAAGATCTTCTAGATCAAGTTGAAGATGCAATTACGGAAGAAGAATTGCCAGTTGATGCTGGGAATAAAGGACAAGTCATATCTGGGGATAGCACCAACTGTAAATGTTCTTCTATTCTTAGTAGTAGTCCAAGTGTTGAGTCCAACGCGCCACTTGATGCCCCATATTTTGATAGTTTCCTTGTGTTGGAGGTTTGTCTTTTTTACTTCCACCTGTTCGTTTCTGATCAGTGTCAACGAGCTGATCCAGTGACAACTGTTTTACCTTACTTTTTAGGTGTCAGAAAAACACAAAGGTGATACTTCATCATGTGATCGCTATCCTGTTAAGGTGTGCCCCAAGTGAGGAAGCCGGCCGCCCTAGGTGGAGAAGAGGAGCTACGGAGGGCCTGAATGGGTGGGAGCCGTCATCGCGCAGCCGCCGTTGTCCGTGGGCTCCGACGCCGTTTGGGAGGCCCGTGGGTGGTGGAGAAGCGTGATTGGAGAGGATGCGGGGGAGGAGGGAGGCGGAGCTGTGTCGGCCGCCCCGCGCCTTCGCCCTCACCATTGCCGGCTCCCGACGCCAGTCCTACGCCCGGGAGACGCTCGCCGCTGGGCCTTCGCCGCCGCCGGGCTCGCCCTTATCTCCTCCTCACGCGAGGTCGTTTTTGGGGTGGCGCTGGGCCAGAGGCGGAAGTGCAGCGAGGGGCGGCGTTGGGCCGTAGGTGGAGGAGCAGCGAGGGGCGGCTCTTGGGGCGGCGCTGTGTGAAGAAGGTGCCGGGGGCAGGCCGGCTGGTGCGGGCCGCGCTCCCTCGCCCATGCCCTCGCTCGTCGTCTTCCTGGTCGCCTCTTCCCCAACCATAGGCTATAAGCAGAGCAAGGAATTGATTGGTAAATGGGGGTGGCTGACGAAGGTGACCACCGGAGTCCGCTGAAGCAGACCTCATACGCCACTGAATGCATTCTGCAATTTCTCCTCCCAAGGTATGGCAATTGTTTGCAAACCCTAGATTTGTTAAGCCTTGTGTAGATGGAGAATTTGTTTAGATTGGTTGAGGAGAGGAGACAAATCCGTGGCCTATAGCTTTCGTTGGGGAAGATGGAGCACCAAAACCGCACAATTGGTTCAGATGATTGTTTTAATCTTGTGTTTCTGTCCATTTTCTGTCAATCTTGCGTTTTAATTGCTTATCATAAATATTATCAATCTCCGGCACACGAGGCCATGAATATGACCATTCGTTCTTCTCTCTGTACACCAGATTGGTCTTCTCGAATCCACTACTGCAGTGAGCTTTGAGAAAGTGGACTCAAGCAAACTTTCAGAGACAAAGTAGATCTTGCAGCAGCTCCACTCAACTCATTCCCCTACAACATTGGATAGGTATTTTCTCCAGATATTATAGGTGACAGTGTGAGTCATGAAATACCATCTAACCTTGTTCTTATTTCTCTTCTAGGTAGCCTACTTTGTAGCTAATCTTTCATGCCTAAAGAGAATATTCTTTCGGCGTGCTTATGTTTGTTGTCATGTGAAAATTGGATTGAATAGTGCAGAGTTTGAAGACATGGAGGTTTTTAGCAAGGATTTTTTTCTCTCTTATTATAAATAGACGCATTTTCCTTTTAAAAGAATGCATAGCTTTTCTATCATTCTATTTGTTTCTGAATCTGAATCATTTAAATAATATCGATAATCACACTGAATTTTTAAAATCCTGGCAATCGAAGTTATCTCATGTGCCAACTTTAGGATGCAGGAAGTTCCGTCAAGCAACTGTGCTTTACTCATAAAAAATAAGTACTTAAATTGATTATTAATTTTATATCACACTTGAGCAGTTTGTCCCCAAATTTAAAATTTACCGCTCAAATTTAGTTAAGCTGGACTTTTTGTGTTTCCAGAGGAGTACTCTATTGTGGGTCAAAATAATTGGTATTTTTTCTTTGCTCAGATTCATTGCAGTCAAACGGATATGGGCTTTGTGGGTCAAAATAATATGGGCTTTGTTGTGTTTTGCCAAGTCTCTCCTATTCATGTGTTGTTTGCTCCCAGGTCCGTGTTCTTTGCCATAGCTGCTTCACTTAAAACAGCAATTGTCACTCAACAGCAAGTCTCCACAACCGTAGAAAGGTTTATTTCTTTATCCATTTTCTCTTTTACTTGTTAATGACATCTTTATTCTAAGTCAATCCTTGCACTGGTCTGGGTAGTATCGTTAATATCATATTAATCTGTAATCCACGTAGTATTGCCAGGTTGCTCAGAGTCTACTAGAACACTTCTCAATTAGAACCACTGAGATTGATTTATGTAAGGAGTATGTTTTGTGCAAGATGTTGTCTTAGTACACAAAGCTGTGTGATGCTGAGCACAACCAGATTCCATAGAATATACTTTCTTTTTTAAAGAGATATGCAAGTTTTTACCGCTTCTTTGCAAATTATACATGAAGGCAGTCCAATGTTTGTTTACAAGTGTGTACTACTTCTTTGCAAAATATACATGAAGGCAGTCCAATGCTTGTTTAAGTGGTGGTTTAATCTGCAGCTGCATATTTGTTTTTGAGATCTGGTCACCACTTTCTTTTATCGAAGTAGCATAGCATTTGTACTACCGAGAGACATACACAGAGTGAATGAGCAATGGCCGTGCAAAAGTTATACCACTTTCATGAGTGAGGACAAACATTTACATTGTAAGACTGGCGAGTAGTTATTCATTCTTCTCTGACGTGAGATAGAAAAATAAACCATCAATATTGTTTTCTTGGCATTCAGTTTCTATACAGCTTTCAATACGCATGGATTTGACAAATTGGGTGATAAGGAAAATTACACGAGACATACCTTCAATAACCATATCACTTAGGAGTGAACTTTCTGAGACAGGTATCAAAGCAGTTTGACGTACTTACATTCTGCAAGAAACAACATTGATCTCTCTTGCATTCCTAGCCATGTTCCTAATTCTGATAGTCCCGTAATTAAGTAATTGTTTTTTTTGCTCGTCTGCATATGGTCAAAAAAACATCTGTCCAATGTGCAAAAGTTCTAAGGCCAAGTAGCAGGTTTCCTCCGTTCCAGATGCTAATTGGTGTTGCTTTGCCTCCGATATAATGTGGAATTGTGTGAATGACTAATGCGTGGTAATCAAGATGTACTAACAAGGACCAACCAATGGTTGAGAGGTTCAACTGTTGCTCGGAATTTTGATGCACGACAACAAGATTAATGCAATTATCATGTGCACTGTGTACAAATTACAGATCCTATTTTGTGATGTAGAGATAGTTACTGAAAAAATCAAGTATTAAATTCGGTATTGATTCGCGCTTTAGTTGGAGAGTTAGTTGTGGAAACCACCTTCTCTTCATGCCAATATTTATATTAGTTTAAACCAGTAGTTAATTTGATCGTTGACAAATCTGCTCTATGAGAACATGGTAGGTATTACAGCAGTTGACCATTCTACTATTTTGCAGGGGCATCAGGGCTCACGATGCAAGTATTCAATTCTGTATATGGATAAGGTTAGCTCTTCTGTCATGTTGTTACATCATTTTATATGACAATTTCTTGGATGCATGATACTGCGATTGCATTAGTTGATTCAAAATTACAAATAATTTTCAGTTATCATAGAAGCTGAAGATAGAGATATACAATAGTATTACAATAGTGTTGCCGGTTGACATGAAGCCTCCTTCGGTCAACAAGATTCCGTCTCTTATGTATTTATGGCCAGGATGATAGCTATTTGCAGATATTCAGGCCTTATGTTTCATTACACTATTTTGTATTGAGAGCTTCTATCTTATGTGCGCAGGGCCACGAATGTTTCATCGACATCAGGAGTGCACATGCCTTTGTCTCAGGGAACCCAGCACGAACGTTTCATCGACATCAGGAGTGCACATGCCTTTGTCTCAGGGAACCCGGCACCACGGTGAGGCTGGACAGGGTAACAACATACTAGCCAATTTTCTGGCCGTTCAAGCATTTCCTTTGTGCATGGCTGCACGCTCACTTGTTTGCAATTGGAAATAACTAGGAGTAATCGCTCATGATTTCAAAGAAAAATTGTGGACTTTACATATTATACTTTGGGGCATTGCACATATAGCAGCTTTCTGTTGTAACTATCATTTGTTAGTTGCATTATGAGTTATGCAGCTGCTACTTTACCATTCAAAGAAATCCCAAGAACTTTACTTCAAAGTTGTGGTTTGAATGTTATTAGGACGATGACACAACTCCAGGATAAGTACTAGGTTCTCTTGTTAGTGGTATTTAGCTCTCCGGTCACCTTGTAAAAAATACGAGGAAGAAAGTGACTCGAGTATGTCAGCTCCAGATCTTATTTAATTTGTTTTCCTTATATAGCTAGATGTGTGTCGAACCTTGGAAATAAGCTGGGGAGAATTGCTTAGCTATAGGTTTTATTTTTAAACCACCCTTAGAATATGAGTCAGTTTGAAGGACAATATATCCACAGGAGCCAGTATTTCAGGTCTTCTCTTTTGACCTATTGTTTATGATCATGTTGGGATTATCTTCGAGAATACATGTAGGTAAATTACATTCCTAAGCGCATGGCAGCACATTACGTAACTGCAAATTGGTGGTTACATTAAATTAAAGTACAAAGCACATTACTTAACCTATTGGAACTATTTAAAGACATATTTGGCGAACATCACTTCTGTTTTCCAGCTTTCACTCTATTACTCGACTGTTTTCTCTTCGGTGTTCAGCTTAAACTGCAAGCTGGACAACTCAATCAATATCATTTGGTTTATCTGTGGCAAATGGTTTGTGCTATTACTAAAATCAACTCATAGTTTCAAGCGATATTGTTTAGGTCATAGGATTTAATGGCTCTCCCATGCAAATATGTAGGCACTTTGTCTATATAGGATCTGAAGGCTGAAGCTTAAAGTCCAGCAAAAAACTCTTGAAATATTATGTGCACGGTGTGAATTCTTGAGTTTGCACAGGTCTAGAGAGAATCAGTCTGTACTAATTGTTCAGATTGACTTGCGATTTTTCTTAGTTGTGTTTTTATTAGCATTTTTTTTTGCTCGACTAATCAGGACATTGGTCTAGAAACGATCATTTGACCTTGTTTTGCTTGGGGTATATGGCGTTAGAACTATCACTTTCTCTTTACAATGAATGTTGAGGGTACTGATAAGCTCCTTTTGTGGAGTGTAAAACTAATAGCATGTTTATTTAGCACTGCAACAATAGCATATAAATATATGGTCCTTCTCATTATTCTGTAATTTTTCTTGATATAATAAATTTATAATTCACGTGATAGGAGTTTAATTATAGACCATCATGTCTGTTAATTTAAGAAAATACTAGCTTCCAGCTAAGCTCATTGTTGGAGACATGTTTTTGCTGAGTTAGGGTTCTTTTGTGAAGACCATTGATATGTATTAATCTGGACATGTTCTCGCTGAGTTGTATCTTGGGCCACCTTGCTTTTCTTATCACGTGTCGTTAGATTTCTTTTATTGCATCTTCTGTTTATATTTGTCCAAAGTACCGGAGAACTTGGACTTGAGACTAAGAAATTTCCTCCATTCTTGCAGGATGATCATTGATTCATACCGTTCTACGTTTAAAGGTTCCGTTACCAACGCTTCATAGTACTTCACTTCCATTCCTCTTGGAATGTGCTTGTACTGATCTTTCATTCTCAATAGAGCATGTTTTATGTGGTGTGGTACCTTTGGTTCAAGACAATGAAGATAAAGGACAGGGAGGTCAGCTGCCAGACAACGTGTTTGGCAAGGATGCGATTGTTGATCCAAAATCAACCGTCGAACCTCTGCCTCTGCCAAAAGATAAAAAGTGGGTGATTTTTTGGACAATCTACATTCTTTTTATCTACTGAACATGTCTTAACAGAAAATATAATTGCAGGTGTGGGACATAACCTGTGAAACAATCGACCGGTGCAGCCGACAAGAAAAAACAACCCTTAGACCGTACAAGTACATGGCTCCAACTTCACGGTAGGTATGAATGTTGAATTTAGTTCCAGGCACCACTAAGATTTTCAAGTTAACAAGAGATTAAAAAAATCCCTCATTTTTATCTAAGAGAACATTTTTTAAGGAGGGTGCTTCTTTATAAACGAAACATGGATAAAATAAAGTGAGCTCTGCCATCACAGTAAGTTCATATACAAAATATTGTCCTTTGAAGATGTGGGTAATTGGTATTTCTGTGAGCTTTGGGTTTAAGTTTTCCAATAGTATCGTTGATGCTTTAAGTTTGGTGTTATCTGGTTTAATCACTTAAAAGAACTTCTCTTGGTGTAGGTCTGGTGCATGGTACAATACTTACATGTGGTGATTTGTTCACTATTTTTTGCTCTGTAGTGATGCAATCTATTTTGCAGGCTGGGTACATAGCCTCACAGGTTCTTTTGCTCGACATGTGAATATAATCCATCGGAGCTACTTCCCTGGTGACCAAGATTGATTTACTCTTGAAGGTTCATGCTGATTTCAGCGGGTGACGCTCACATGTTTGAGCTAAACCCAGTCTGATCATTCGACCATTCTATGCAAGATTGTTGGCTATAGGACCAAGCCGTTAAACCTTGAAATTTCCGTATAAATGTACATAGGAGTTCTATCACCTATGTTCTGTAATGTAGTATACTTACGACATGCATATATGCTTCAAAATTTGTATTGACCAATTCAGTACCACAAAATAGGTAAACACAAGTGTCACTGGAATTTGGATAAGGCTATTCCGGTGATTCCCATTGTCCACAATACGTTTTGTAATATACTTATGACATTATTACTATGATGGTTATATGATGGTTATAATACTGTCTCGCTTTTGCCTTTGCGCCGGGGCGCAACAGGTCATCTAGTTTGGGTAATTTCCAATCAAACCGGACCATAAAACGCCCACTCACAATAATAAACAATGTCTCGTTCGGTCTTCCAACCGATCCTTGATATCCCCCCATTGTCACAGAGCGAGTGTCATTGATGCAAGTGATGACGTGCACGATGCAAACTTGAGTTGTTGCCGATGTTTCGTCATAGACATAGCCTGATGTTGACGTTGAGGTAGCCAATGATGTAGTTGTGGTCGAGGTTATCATGGTTGATGTAGTAATCATCGTAGTTGGTGTATCCATAATCGCCGAAGGCATAAAAAGTTGCGTATTTTTTTGGGTGGAGCTGGAGTTGTGGAAGAGGCACATTGCGGATGTTAAAGGGTGTATTCCGGATGCGTCTTGCAGATGTCAAAGGACACGGCCGTAGGTGAGACCCGCGGTTTTGTCAGGACTAGAGGAAACCACCGATCCCACAACGGTCTTGCCAGAACCGTGTGCGCAATTGTAGTGTAGAGGCAGTTGCTCTACATCGGACGCGGTCGACGTTGTCGTCCATGTCATGTTGCCTTGCAGTAGTACTGTCAGAGGGCATGTGTCCATCCTAGTGGACTATGTAGCGGTGGCGGCGTGTTGATGGGGTGGTTTTGTTGATGAAGACCATGCTGATGTAGGCCTTGGCGATGACGTGACGGTGATGTTCGGAGAAAAATCACATCGACGGTGATCTGTCGCTTGAAGGCGTCCCTTCTTGCAAAAATGGTGTCCACATTGTGATGCCCGTGAGAAGTTGACAAAGTCATGTTCCACTCAAGCATGCATGTTGATAATGTTGATGTCGCTTCTCCGTAGATGCTCGATGAAGAAATTTGTACTAGATCCACTGTAGATCGGTGACGGTGAGCTCTTGGTGTTGATGCTAGGTGCGAGAGTTTCCCTCCGGTGGTCGATGTTGGCCACTTATAAAGCTTATGACAAATGTCAACGCGTTGGAAACATTGGTAAGAGAAATCAAATGACTATGAACTATGAACTATGAACTAATCACTTCATCTTGAAGCATTTGATGTATGGGGATTTGACTATGTGGGATTGTTCGCTCCATCAACAACAAAACACACTCACATTTTGGTTGCAGTGGACTATGTTACAAAGTGGGTGGAAGCAATTCCAACAAAAAGTGCAGATCATGCTACAACAATGAAGATGCTTAAGGATATCATCTTTCGTAGGTTTGGAGTACCTAGATTTTTAATTACTAATGGTGGTTCTCACTTTATGCATGGAGTCTTTAGGAAAACTTTAGCTAAGTATTTCGCCAATCATAGGATAGCATCCCCATATCATCCTGAAACTAGTAGCCAAGTTGAACTAAATAATAGGGAAATCAAACTCATTTTAGAAAAGACAGTCAATAGAGTTAGGTCTGATTAGCCAACCAAAATCAATGATGTTTGTGGGCTTATAGAACTACTTTTAAAAATCATATGGGTATGCCTCCTTATAAATGTTTTATGGTAAAGCATGTCACCTCCTTGTAGAATTAGAACATAAAGCTAGATGGACTGTTAAACAACTCAACTTTGATTTCAAAACTGTTGGAGAGAAAAGAATTCTAGACCTAAACCTGTTAGATGAATGGACGGATGAAGCTTATGAAAGTGCTAGGTTATTTAAACAAAACATGAAGATTTGGCATGATACAAAAATAAAGAGCAAGAAATTTAAAGTACGAGATCAAGTAATAGTGTTCAATTCCCGTTTCAAGTTCTATGCATGGAAGTTAGCATCAAAGTGGCAAGGTCCATTAGTTGTGCAGGAGGTGTATCACTCTGGAGCCATTCGTCTTCATGGAGACTACAAAGGTAAACCTCATGTTGTTAATGGACAACATCTTAAACATTATACTGATGACCCACAAGTATAGGGGGTGTATCGTAGTATCTTCGATAAGTAAGAATGGCGATCCCAACGAGGAGCAGAAGGTGTTGACAAACAGTTTCGATGAAGGATTCACTGTAAATGCTCACAGACAAGTATTCAGGGGGTTTTGATGTAACAAATGAATAAAGTACGA